>NW_027142342.1:2361348-2661749 GCF_036365525.1 Heterodontus francisci
CACACAACTAGATTGCCAATTATTCCTCTCTCTTTACACAATACCCAGTCTGGGATGGCCTGTTCTCTATTTGGTTCCTCAACGTATTGGTCCAGAAAACTATCCCATATACACTCCAGTAATTCCTCCTCGACGTTATTGTGACAAATTTGATTTGACCAATCTATATGCAGATTTAAGTCACCCATAATTACAGATGTTGCTTTATCGCATGCATCTCTAATTTCCTGTTTAATACCATTCCCACATCACCACCACAGTTTGGGGTCTATATATAACCCCCACTAACGTTTTTGGCCCCTTAGTGTTTCTCAGCTCTACCCATACAGACTCCGCATCATCAGCTCTCATATCCTTCCTCACTATTGTATTACTTTCCTTTTTAACCAGAAATGCAACTCCACCACGGGTGGAAATAAGCCATTTTACTGATGGTGTGAATATTTGGTCAGAAGCTCATCGCAAGGCATCTCAAGGTTAACTATGTAACAAAGTGTGTGAACAGTTTGGCTTTTCGTCTCAAACATTTACAAAGGAGAGGGATGGAGTATGTAGCTAGGAAATATTTGAAGCAGAGACAGAAAACAATGTCTTCAATCTTCTCAATATTTAATTGGCATTGCAGATGTGTGAGGTAATACATTTTGAAAGGAGGAATGAGGAGAGACAATACAAGTTAAATGGTATAACTATAAAGGTGGTGAAATAACAGAGACACCTGGAGTATTTGTACACAAATCTTTGTAGCCAAACCGTTAATAAATATATGGGATCCTCGGTTTTATAAATAGAGGCAAAAAAAGCAAAAGCAAGGACATTATGTGAAACATATATAAAATACTAGTTCAGCTGCACCTGAAGTCTTGTGTCGAATACTGGGAACCACACTTTAGGAAGGACATGAAGCCTTCGGAGAGGGTACAGAACTGTTTTACGAGAATTTGTGCAGGCATGAGGGATGACAGTTATGTAGCTGGGGTTGTTCTGCTTCGAGCAGAGAACTTTCAGAGGAGATTCGATTGAGCTGTTTAACATTAGGAAGGGTTTAGATAAATTTAATAAAGAGAAACTGTTTCCAATGTCCAAGGGACCGGTAATCAGAGACACAGATTTAAGGCGATTGGTAAAAGAAGCAGACATGAGGATTTTTGTTTCTGAGTGGTTTGGATTTGGGATGCACTGTCTGATAGGCTGATGGATACAGATTCAGTAGTATATCCCAAAAGGGAATTGGATAAATATCTGAAGAAGAAAAAATGTTCGGATATAGTGAAAGAGTCGGGGAGTGGGACTAACTGGATTGTTCTTTGAAAGGGTTCAGCACTGACTTGATGGGCCGAATGACATCATTCAGGGCTGTGCTATTCTATGATTCTCTGATTGTTCCAGCCTGTACTTTCCCAATATTCCTATCCTTTCAGCAGCTGTTTGATAAATTACCACATAACAGCCGTGTTACCAAATTAGAAACACATGGGATTAAAGGACCAATGTCAGCAGTGGCTCAGTTTGTCGCTCTCTCCCCTTTCAATCACAAGCGTCTAGGATCAAGTGTCACTGCAGGACTTGATCACAAGAATCAAGGCTGACACTGCAGTGCAGTACTGAGGGAGTGTTTCACTGTCAGAGGTACCGCCTTATCAACGAAAAGGTAAAGCCAGGCCCCGTGTTGCCCATTCAGGTGGATGTAAAGATCCCATGGAATTATTTTGAAGGTCAGGGGAATTATTCCCAGTGTCCTGGTCAACATTTACCCCTCAATTCAACATCACAAAAACAGATCTGATCATGATCACACTGCTACTTGTGGGATCTTGCTGTGCGGGAATTGACTTTGTTTTTCCTGCATTTACAAGACTGACTAAACGTTAAAAACGACTCGTTGGTTGTAAATCGCTTTGGGACATGCAGTGATCATGAAGGCGTTACATAAATGGAAGTCCTTTTTTTATTCTCAATGTCAGCATGCAGGAAATTAGGTCAGTGACAGAAAGCAGACAGTAGTAGAGAATGGTTGTTGATCAGTCTGGAGGGAAGTACACAGTGGGGTTCCGCAGCGTTACTGTTGGGATCACTGTTGCTGTATGTTAATGCAATGGGCTTGTGTACAGAGAGGATAATGTCAAAGTTTTCAGAGGGCAGGAATCTCAGAAATGTTAATAAACAGTCTGAAGGATAGTAACAGACTTCAGGAGGACAGAGACTGACTGGTGAAATGGGCAGGAACATGGCAGATGTAATTTAACACAGTGAAGTGTGAAGTGAGACATTTGGGTAGGAAATATGAGGTGAAACAATATAAACTCAATGGTACCATTATAAATCGGGTGAAGGATTAGAGAGAAGTGGCGTGTACACACACAGATCTTAGAAGGTAAGATGTAGTGTCTTTGGTGTGAGAGAGAGAGATACAGAGTAATAAAACTCTGGAGGAAATGCTGATGTTTATACATCAATGGTTAGGTCCCAGCTGGAGAATTGTGTCCAATTCTGATCACCACGGTTTGGTAAGGATGTCAAGGACTTAGTGAAGATACAGAGGTGATTTTGTGGAATGGTACCAGGGATCTGGGAATTCAGTTATGTGGAGAGATTGGAAAAGCTGGGATTGTTCTCTTTAGAGCACTGACGGGTAAGGGGAGATTTAATATGGAATTCAAAATCATGAGGGGTTTTGATAGGGTAATTAATGTGAAACTGTTTCCAGTGTCAGAAAGTGCAGTATTAAGAAGACACAGATTGAAGGTAATTGACAAAGAACCAGAGGTGAAATGAGGAGAATTTTCTTCCACAGCAAGTTGTTTTGATCTGGAATTCATTGCCTGAAAACATGAAGGAAGCAGATTCAATAATATCTTTCAGCCTCTCACACTGCTCAATGTACCACACCCCCATCACTCACCCATCAGCTGTCCCTAACACTCAGGACTCACACATAACATTCACATACTCCACCTCACCCTCACACACCTTCCACTGATACCAGCCTCACACCCACATCTCACTGTCTCCACATACCACCAGCTATTGAGCTATGGAAGGCACATCACACAAACACTATGAAACACAATTACTGATATTCCACCCCCTCTCTTACAGGACAAGGTAGCCCATAATCACAGGAGGCAGGAGTGAACTGGCGGGGGCCAGGCATATCTTCATCCCCTGAGCCTGAGGGAGGAGATGGTTCTCCACATCATGGGACTGGCTGTCACAGAGCCCGTGGCATCCGGCCTCGCCGACAGCATTCAGGCAGTTGCTATGTTCCTGCCTTATGTCCCTTTTTAACTCCCACCTCCCCCTCATCCTGCTGTCTGGGATGATCTACAAGCTGCAGATGGTGGGACCATGGACCTCCTGCTTTCCATCCCACCCCCAATCCCACACCCCAACCTTCCAATTCTGATTTATACTTTCCAACGATAACTGAAAACTGCCAGCTTCCCAGTCACAGCAGCTCCAGGAGACAGAGAGAGAGCAGCAGCACAGCACTGATGGTGAAGCCCCATCACTTGGTCTGATACTCACAGACAACAGATCAAATACTTACACTGTGTGTGCTTTTGAGGCTGGTAAAGAGTCAGAATCTACACGTGGTGAGTTACCGAGCATGAGTGAGCTGCCGCCAGGCCAGGGGGAAAGGATAGTTCATGCGTAAGATGACCGGAGGGCAATGTCACAAACGAGTTATAATACACAGGACTCAGATATGAACTTTGCTGGAGCAGCATACAGGAGAATGATGATGGATATGGACACTGAGATACTTTGTCCATTGACAGGCCTGTCAGACAGTCTGTTGTCACTATCAAAGAACATGGAGGAGTCCAGCTCCAACATGGCACAGGACATTGCACAGAGCTTGAAGCCCATTTTTTCCCCTATGGAAGTGGTCACTAACTCCATGACAGCACTAGCGGACCCAGCCTTGATGCAGTGTCTGGTGACCATTGTCTCAGCTTCCACTGCAGCACAGACGGCAGACACCCAACGTCTCTGTGATGCAGTGGAAACTCAGACTGCTTGCTGCCATGCAGGATCAGACTGCTGTCATCATGGCTGTGGATCTCGGTGTTCAAAGGGGTTTGCAGGCTCTCACAACAGTCCAGCAATCTGTGATCCAGTAGATTACTGAGATTACTGAGATGTCGCCCCGTGGGAGTGACAGTGTCTCCGTGGAGTATGAACCTGCTGTCCTCTCTCAGGATGACAGTATTTGTTCTCCTTTCACTGGCACTCCACCAATGTCCTTGTTGTTACCCATTAGCCAGCCCAGGCTGCTGCTGCCCATGTCGTGGTGGTGCAGTCTGAATCCGTGCCCTCAAGGCCCTGAGCTGCTCGAGGACGTCCTGCAAGGCCATCTGCAGTCTCCCCCAGCGAAAGTCAGCAGCCTTCCACCAGCCATGCTGCAGTCACTGGGGAAACACTGTGTCGGAGCACTAGGCAAGTCGAGGGATCCACAAGACAGGCACTAAGGGAATATTCAAGGGTGAATAGTTCAGCTTTGTTTGTATAATTGGATGTGTTATTGGATAAAGATGTCAATGAAAAGGTTTTTGTTGGTGTTTTTTTATTGCAGGACACTGTGATGGGGTGTCTCAGATGGGTGTAATGGGGGAGAATGGAGGATCCATGGTGAGAAAGGGAAGTTGTCCTGTGGGAACCGAAATTCTAGCAGGGTCTCTCCGACAGCCTGCCCGGTTCAAAGGCATCCAGGAAATATCCTCCCTCACTCCTCCTCCTGAGGTAGCCTCCGGATTCCAGGTGCCAATGCCTGTGTCCTCATGATGGTGATGATATGAAGGATGCAGCAGAACACCATGAACTTGGACACCTGCTCCAGTGAGTACTGGACGGCTTCCCCTGAGCGGTTCAGACGTTAGAAGCATTGCTTCATCACACCGATGGTCTGTTCCACCATGTTCCTGGTGACTCCATTGCTCACGTTATACACGGGTTATTTTCATGCGGTTTGTTGGCATTGATGCTGGGGGTAGAATTAGGAGTGATGCACAGAGTGAGGTAGGCATTGTCTCCGAGGAGCCGCATTCTGGTTCTGCAGAGAGGCCCGAAGTGTTGGGACTGGCTGCCTGCTTCAGAATGAAGGTGTGATGACTGCTGACAGGATGTGGACATTTACCAACATGATGTACTGGGCATGCTCACACACTAACTGTACATTAATGGAGTGAGAGTTCTTTCACTTCCTGTACCTCTCCCCGTTGACATTCGGGCCGCGCAGAGCCACCTCCACCAGCAGGAATCCCGCTACCCTGACAAAGCCACGGGACCTCTCACCCTGCTTCACCCTGCGGAGGTGAAAATTATATAATCACCTCACCCGACATAGATGGCCTCCATTAACCAGCAGATACATCATTGGACAGCATAGAGATAGACAATGGATACGTCACACGCTGCTGCATGGGAAGATCCTGATACAAAGAAGTTCAATGAAACTGTGACCTTAACGGCTATGGACAGCTCCGTCCTCACCCTGGTGTGAGGCTCCAGGTCGTGTTACAGGAGGGGACACTGCTATGTGACCACCTCCTTATTGAATCAGAGTCACCTCACACACTGCTCCTGGGTTAGGTGCAGGTCGGAAAAGTGCTCTTGGGAAACCCGGGGTGGGTAGCGGAAAGCCCCCTCCCTCTTTACAAAGAACAAAGAACAAAGAACAAAGAAAATTACAGCACAGGAACAGGCCCTTCGGCCCTCCAAGCCTACGCTGATCCAAATCCTCTATCTAAACCTGTCGCCTATTTTCCAAGGGTCTGTATCTCTTTACTTCCTGCCCATTCATGTATCTGTCTAGATACATCTGAAAAGATGTTATCGTGCCCGCGTCTACCACCTCCGCTGGCAATGCGTTCCATGCACCCACCACCGTCTGCGTAAAGAACTTTCCACGCATATCCCCCCTAAACTTTTCCCCTCTCACTTTGAACTCGTGCCCCCTTGTAATTGAATCCCCCACTCTGGGAAAAAGCTTCTTGCTATCCACCCTGTCTATACCTCTCATGATTTTGTACACCTCAATCAGGTCCCCCAACAAACTCCGTCTTTCGAATGAAAATAATCCTAATCTACTCAACCTCTCTTCATAGCTAGCGCCCTCCATACCAGGCAACATCCTGGTGAACCTCCTCTGCACCCTCTCCAAAGCATCCACATCCTTTTGGTAATGTGGCGACCAGAACTGCACGCAGTATTCCAAATGTGGCCGAACCAAAGTCCTATACAACTGTAACATGACCTGCCAACTCTTGTACTCAATACCCCGTCCGATGAAGGAAAGCATGCCGTATGCCTTCTTGACCACTCTATTGACCTGCGTTGCCACCTTCAGGGAACAATGGACCTGAACACCCAAATCTCTCTGTACATCAATTTTCCCCAGGACTTTTCCATTTACTGTATAGTTCACTCTTGAATTGGATCTTCCAAATTGCATCACCTCGCATTTGCCCTGATTGAACTCCATCTGCCATTTATCTGCCCAACTCTCCAATCTATCTATATTCTGCTGTATTCTCTGACAGTCCCCTTCACTATCTGCTACTCCTCCAATCTTAGTGTCGTCTGCAAACTTGCTAATCAGACCACCTATACTTTCCTCCTAATCATTTATGCATATCACAAACAACAGTGGTCCCAGCACGGATCCCTGTGGAACACCACTGGTCACACGTCTCCATTTTGAGAAACTCCCTTCCACTGTTACTCTCTGTCTCCTGTTGCCCAGCCAGTTCTTTATCCATCTAGCTAGTACACCTTGGACCCCATGCGCCTTCACTTTCTCCATCAGCCTACCATGGGGAACCTTATCAAACGCCTTACTGAAGTCCATGTATGTGACATCTACAGCCCTTCCCTCATCAATCAACTTTGTCACTTCCTCAAAGAATTCTATTAAGTTGGTAAGACATGACCTTCCCTGCACAAAACCATGTTGCCTATCACTGATAAGCCCATTTTCCTCCAGATGGGGATAGATCCTATCCCTCAGTATCTTCTCCAGCAGCTTCCCTACCACTGACGTCAGACTCACCGGTCTATAATTACCTGGATTTTCCCTGCTACCCTTCTTAAGCAAGGGGACAACATTAGCAATTCTCCAGTCCTCCGGGACCTCACCCGTGTTTAAGGATGTTGCAAAGATATCTGTTAAGGCCCCAACTATTTCCTCTCTCGCTTCCCACAGAAATCTGGGATAGATCCCATCCGGACCTGGGGACTTGTCCACCATAATGCCTTTTAGAATACCCAACACTTCTTCCCTCCTTATGCCGACTTGACCTAGAGTAATCAAACATCTGTCCCGAACCTCAACATCCGTCATGTCCCTCTCCTCGGTGAATACTGATGCAACGTACTCGTTCAGAATCTCACCCATTTTCTCTGACTCCACGCATAACATTCCTCCTTTGTCATTTAGTGTGCCAATCCTTTCTCCAGTTACCCTCTTGCTCCTTATATATGAATAAAATGCTTTGGGATTTTCTTTAACCCTGTTTGCTAAAGATATTTCATGACCCCTTTTAGCCCTCTTAATTCCTCGTTTCAGATTGCGCCTACAATCCCGATATTCTTTCAAATCTTCGTCTTTCATCAGCCGCCTACACCTTATGTATGCTTCCTTTTTCCTCTTAGCTAGTCTCACAATTTCACCTGTCATCCATGGTTCCCTAATCTTGCCATTTCTATCCCTCATTTTCACAGGAACATGTCTCTCCTGCACGCTAATCAACCTCTCTTTAAAAGCCTCCCACATATCAAATGTGGATTTACCTTCAAACAGCTGCTCCCAATTGACATTCCCCAGCTCCTGCCGAATTTTGGTATAGTTGGCCTTCCCCCAATTTAGCACTCGTCCTTTAGGACCACTCTCGTCTTTGCCCATGAGTATTCTAAAACTTATGGAATTGTGATCACTATTCCCAAGGTAGTCCCCTACTGAAACTTCAACCACCTGGCCTGGCTCATTCCCCAACACCAAGTCCAGTTTGGCCCCTTCCCGAGTTGGACTATTTACATCCTGCTCTAGAAAACCCTCCTGGATGCTCCTTACAAATTCTGCTCCATCTAGACCTCTAACATTAAGTGAATCCCACTCAATGCTGTGGCCATTTCAGAGACATGGGTAGAGCAGGGACAGGAATGGATGTTGCGGGATCCGGGATTTAGATGTTTCACTAAGAACAGAGAAGATGGTAAAAGAGGGCGGTGTGTGGCATTGTTAATCAAGGAAAGTATTACAGCGGCAGAAAGGACGTTTGAGGACTCGTCTACTGAGGTATTCTGGGCCGAGGTTAGAAACAGTAGAGGAGAGATCACCCTGTTGGGAGTTTTCTATAGACCTCCAAATAGTTCCAGAGATGTAGAGGAAAGAATAGCAAAGAGGATTCTTGACAGGAGCGAGAGTAACAGGGTAGTGGTTATGGGGGACTTTAACTTTCCAAATATTGACTGGAAATACTATAGTTCGAGTACTTTAGATGGGTCAGTTTTTGTCCAGTGTGTGCAGGAGGGTTTTCTGACACAGTATGTCGACAGGCCAACCAGGGGCGATGCCACATTGGATTTGGTACTGCGTAATGAACCCGGCCAGGAGTTAGATTTAGAAGTTGGTGAGCACTTTGGTGATGGTGATCACAATTCGGTTAGGTTTACCTTAGCGATGGGCAGGGACAGGGATATACCGCAGGGCAAGAATTATAGCTGCGGGAAAGGAAATTATAATGCGATTAGGCAAGATTTAGGATGCGTAGGATGGGGAAGGAAACTGCAGGGGATGGGCACAATCGAAATGTGGAGCTTATTCAAGGAGCAGCTACTGCGTGTCCTTGATAAGTATGTACCTGTCAGGCAGGGAGGAAGTTGTCGAGCGAGGGAGCCGTGGTTTACTAAAGAAGTTGAAGAGCTTGTCAAGAGGAAGAAGAAGGCTTATGTTAGGATGAGACGTGAAGGCTCAGTTAGGGCGCTTGAGAGTTACAAGCTAGCCAGGAAAGATCTAAATGGAGAGATAAGAAGAGCAAGGAGAGGACACGAGAAGCCATTGGCGGATAGGATCAAAGAAAACCCTAAGGCTTTCTATAGGTATATCAGGAATAAAAGAATAACTGGAGATAGGTTAGGGCCAATCAAGGATAATAGTGGGAAGTTGTGTGTGGAATCGGAGGAGATAGGGGAAGTGTTAAATGAATATTTTTCGTCAGTATTGACAGTGGAGAAAGAAAATGTTGTCGAGGAGAATACTGAGATACAGACTACTAGGCTAGATGGGATTGAGGTTCACAAGGAGGAGGTGTTAGCAATTTTGGAAAGTTTGAAAATAGATAAGTCCCCTGGGCCAGATGGGATTTATCCTAGGATTCTCTGGGAAGCCAGGGAGGAGATTGCAGAGCCTTTGTCCTTGATTTTTATGTCGTCATTTTAGACAGGAATAGTGCCAGAAGACTGGAGGATAGCAAATGTTGTCCCCTTGTTCAAGAAGGGGAGTAGAGACAGCCCTGGTAATTATAGACCTGTGAGTCTTACTTCGGTTGTGGGTAAAATGTTGGAAAAGGTTATAAGAGATAGGATTTATAATCATCTTGAAAAGAATAAGTTCATTAGAGATAGTCAGCACTGTTTTGTGAAGTGTAGGTCGTGCCTCACAAACCTGGGCGGCACAGTGGCGCAGTGGTTAGCACTGCAGCCTCACAGCTCCAGGGACCCGGGTTCGATTCTGGGCACTGCCTGTGTGGAGTTTGCAAGTTCTCCCTGTGTCTGCGTGGGTTTTCTCCGGGTGCTCCGGTTTCCTCCCACAAGCCAAAAGACTTGCAGGTTGGTAGGTAAATTGGCCATTATAAATTGTCACTAGTATAGGTAGGTGGTAGGGAATATAGGGACAGATGGGGATGTTTGGTTGGAATATGGGATTAGTGTAGGATTAGTATAAATGGGTGGTTGATGGTCGGCACAGACTCGGTGGGCCGAAGGGCCTGTTTCAGTGCTGTATCTCTAATCTTATTGAGTTTTTTGACAAGGTGACCAAACAGGTGGATGAGGGTAAAGCCGTGGATGTGGTCTATATGGATTTCAGTAAGGCGTTTGATAAAGTTCCCCACGGTAGGCTATTGCAGAAAATACAGAAGTATGGGATTGAAGGTGAATTAGTGCTTTGGATCAGAAATTGGCTAGCTGAAAGAAGACAGAGGGTGGTGGTTGATGGTAAATGTTCATCCTGGAGTATAGTTTCTTGTGGTGTACCGCAAGGATCTGTTTTGGGGCCACTGCTGTTTGTCATTTTTATAAATGACCTGGATGAGGGTATAGAAGGGTGGGTTGGTAAATTTGCGGATGACACGAAGGTCGGTGGAGTTGTGGATAGTGCCGAAGGATGTTGTAGGTTACAGAGGGACATAGATAGGCAGCAGAGCTGGGCTGAGAGATGGCAAATTGAGTTTAATGCAGAAACGTGTGAGGTGATTCACTTCGGAAGGAGTAACAGGATTGCAGAATACTGGGCTAATGGGAAGATTCTTGGTAGTGTAGATGAGCAGAGAGATCTTGGTTTCGAGGTACATAAATCCCTGAAAGTTGCCACCCAGGTTAATAGAGCTGTTAAGAAGGCATATGGTGTGTTAGCTTTTATTAGTAGGGGGATCGAGTTTAGGAGCCACGAGGTCATGCTGCAGCTGTACAGAACTCTGGTGCGGCCGCACCTGGAGTATTGCGTGCAGTTCTGGTCACCGCATTGTAGGAAGGATGTGGAAGCTTTGGAAAAGGTGCAGAGGAGATTTACTAGGATGTTGCCTGGTATGGAAGGAAGGTCTTATGAGGAAAGGCTGAGGGACTTGAGGTTGTTTTCGTTAGAGAGAAGGAGGAGAAGAGGTGACTTAATAGAGACATATAAGATAATCAGAGGGTTAGATAGGGTGGATAGTGAGAGCCTTTTTCCTCGGATGGTGATGGCAAACACGAGGGGACGTGGCTTTAAGTTGAGGGGTGATAGATATAGGACAGATGTCAGAGGTAGTTTCTTTGCACAGAGAGTAGTAGGGGCGTGGAACGCCCTGCCTGCAACAGTAGTGGACTCGCCAACTTTAAGGGCATTTAAGTGGTCATTGGATAGACATATGGATGAAAATGGAATAGTGTAGGTCAGATGGTTTCACAGGTCGGCGCAACATCGAAGGCTGAAGGGCCTGTACTGCGCTGTAATGTTCTATGTTCTATGTTCTATGTTCTAAAATTAAAATCTCCTGTCACCACCACCCTGTTGCTCCTACAGCTTACCATAATCTGTTTACATATTTGTACCTCTATCTCACGCTCGCTGTTGGGAGGCCTGTGGTACAGCCCCAACATTGTTACCACACCCTTCCTATTTCTGAGTTCTGCCCATATTCCCTCACAACTCGAGTCCTCCATAGTGCCTTCCTTCAGCACAGCTGTGATATCCTCTTTGACCAGTAATGCAACTCCTCCACCCCTTTTACCTCCCTCTCTATCACGCCTGAAGCATCGGTATCCTGGGATATTTAGTTGCCAATCATGCCCTTCCCTTAACCAAGTCTCAGTAATAGCAATCACATCATACTCCCAGGTACTAATCCAGGCCCTAAGCTCATCTGCCTTACCTACTACACTTCTTGCATTAAAACAAGTACACCTCAGACCACCAGTCCCTTTGCTTTCATCATCTGCTCCCTGCCTACTCTTTCCCTTAGTCACGCTGACTTCATTATCTCGTTCCTTACAGGCTTTCGTTCATACATCCTAACTCTCCACTGACCTCATTTGGTTCCCATCAAGAGCTTTCCCTCTCTGCAGCCTCTGCTCCATTTGTTGATCATGTTACAGACCCAGAGACACTGTAACTACAGTCCCGATAACTCGTCTAGAGTTGGATCACTAAATCCTCTGTCCTCTCTGAATGTCTGCAGCAGCTCACAACACAAACTCCAGAAAACCATCCACAGCACCTCCACTAACTTTACAATAGCAGAAGTAAGTCAAATGCCGTCACCTGCAAGTTGGATGCTCGGTCCTTTTAAATAACCCCAGAGGGGATTCCTTGTGCCAGCTGAATGGATGCTTAACTGACAGTGACTAACACAGGCGGTCAGTGAACATGCATAGGCCAAGTTTCCAAGCTGCTGGAACAGGTTGTTGATATGCCATCCAGACCCCTGTTCAGTCTGCCAGTCCATGTAGGGTACTCTTGGACTCGTGCCCTGTCCAGCATGAGAACTGTGTCGGCTTAGGATGAAAGGAATCGCTGACGTTGTGAAGAGGCTGGTTTGTTCTCAGACATTGGGCAGGGAGTGTGATAGAGTCGGTGGACAGGGACATAATTTGTGACAGAAACCGATGGCAGTGGATTTAGTATTCCCAATATTTAAATAAAAGGAAGAGCAATTCAGTGAAACATGATCTATAGTTCTAATAGCTGGATAGAGAGGTTAACCAGGAACAATAATATTAGCAAGAAGGGCAGAGTAATTGACAAGAACAGTACTGAAGTTAATCATCGGTTATAACATTAATAGCTAGGTAGAGAGAGACTTACCAGGGACACCAACAATGAGGACCGGATAGTAAATCGTTTGAATAGTCAAAAGCGCGTAATAGATCCGATATTGTAAAGAAAGCCGATGATAATTTGTAGAAAGATAGTCAGACGCCCACGAGAAACTCCTCTCCATTGTTGTCACATTCCAATCGATTGTTCTCAGATTCTGACCCATTGTTGTAACATTCCAATCGATTGTTCTCAGATTCTGATCTATCTTCTCCCTCTCTCTGGAGCTACTTATCCCTGTCAGTGCCGGTGAGAGGGATGGAGGTCGGGGTGGGCGGGGTGGAGGCTCCCGCTGATACTACGGGATAACACATTGGAAGGAGTCCTGTATTAATAGAAGTGGGAAACCCTCCAATGACACAATTAGGGTCCATGGAGACTTACATTAAATACAGTCACTAAACAAACAAGTTCAGTCAACACCTTTCAATCCAACACTTTCTGTACCGCAATAAACAATTATCCAGTCTAGATGGGATGTATGAGGGTTGCTGAGGGAAGGAATGTTGGAAATAGCGGAGCCACTGGCCCGAATCGTCCAATCCTCCTTGGATATGGCAGTGATGTCAGAGGACTGAAGTGTTGCAAATTCTACACCCTGTTCAAAACAGTAGATATAGGCTACACCCTAGAACTACTGAACCATCAGTCTAACCTCACTGAAATGTTGGAGAAGCTTGTAGCGTCTGTAATCTGGGACAAGATATTTGTGGTTTAAATAGCATGAGTTTATAAATGACAAGAAGGTCCAGAAGATATATTAGTGGCAAATCATGTCTGAAAAACTTGATCAAATTCTTTGATGCAGTAATGGAGAGTGTTGCTGCGGATAGCATGGTTGCTACTTTGTATATGAACAATCAAAAGTCGTGGAATCAAATGCCATTTAACAGATTCGTTAGGAAGTCTGAACCTCATGGATTCAAGAGGCAGTAACAGTGTGGATATGACATTGGCTAAGGGATAGAATACAGAGGGAAGTGGTGATCTATTGTTGCTCAGACAGTGGAGGGGATTATACAGTGATGCTCCCCAATGGTCGGTATTCGGGCCATTGCTTCTTTATGGAAACATACATAAATATATATCTGTGTATTGTGTTTGTGTGTGACATTTACTTATATATAAAAGGCATAATTTCAGTGTACTCAGGTGACAGAAACTCGGAAATGCAAAAAAATAATGAGGATGATATCAGAAGGATTCAGGGAGACCGATGAAATGAGGAAATGAAGCAGATGAAATTTAGTGCAGACATGGGGTCAGGGAGGAAGAATAAGGTGAGGCAATGTAAATGAAATGGGGCAATTTTAAATTGGGTGCATGAACAGATGTCTTTGAATATAGCAGAACAAGTCGATAAAATTACTAAAAACACATCCAGGATATCGAGCTTTATAAATAGAGGCATAACGTGCAAAAGCAAAGAAGTCAACTGAAACTTTGTAAATCACTGGTTCGGTCTCAGCTGAGGAATTGTGTCCAATTCTGAGCATTACTTATTAGAAAGGATGTCAGAATGTTGGAGAAGGTGCAGAGGAGATTTACTGGAATGGTCTAGGAATGTGGGAGTTCAGGAACATGGGGAGACTACAGAAACAGGAATCAGAGTAGATCAGGTAAAGGGGGGAATTTAATGGAACAGATCACAATTATGTGCTGTTTTGACAGAGTAAGGCTAAACTGTTTCCTTTGGGAAAAGGACCGATAGCAAGACTCAAAATACTTGGCAAAAGATGCAGAGGTGCCATAAGGAAAACATTTTTTTATACAGTGAGTTGCTTTAACCTGGAATACACGGCCTGAAGATGTGCTGGAAGTAGATTCAAGAGCAAGTTTCAAAAGGGAACTGGATAAATGCTGCAGAGGGGGATTTGCAGGGCTTTGGGAAAAGAGGAGGAAAGAGGGGCAAAATAAAAAGCTCTTTCAAAGATGGCACAGGTACGATGGGACAATGGACTGCTTCCATGCTTTGTGATTCTCCGATTCTATGGTAACAGAATCCATTGAGTCCTTATTTCATGTGTACAATTGATGTCCAGCAGTTCTTGAGCCAGCGGCTCATTGTTACTTGTATCCTCACACAGATAACAGAAGAAAGGCTAACACAAGGGCCAGGTGAGGTGAGTTGTGCTGACAATTTACTATATTGGGTTATGACGTCTCTCTCTTTGATCACTTCAATCAGTCAGTTACAAACACATTGATTTTATTCCCATTTTATTTCCTGTCTATTTGTTCTCAAGATATGAGTGATACTGACAAGGCTGGCATTACTTCCCCATGCCTGGTTACCATGAGAAAATGATGGGCCTTCATCCTGAACCACTGCAGTCTGTGTGGTGAATGTGTTCCCACAATGCTGTTACAGAAAGGATTTCAGGCTTTTAACCCAGTGATGATGAAGGAACGGTGATTTCTGTCCAAGTCTAGATGGTGTTTGGCTCGGAGGAGGGGAATGTGGAGGTGATGGTGTTTTGTGTTCGAGTCCGAGCTGAATTCAACGCCCTCCCCTCTATCTCGTGTCCCTTGACTGTAAACTGGAATTGTTCTCTTTAGAGCAGTAATGTTAAATGGAGATTGAATAGAGATATGCAAAATCTTGAACAATATTTGATGGAGCAAAGACAGAGAATTTGGTTTCACTGGAAGTACTGTCAGTAACCAGAGGACACATTTTTAAGGTGATGGGCCAACAAAAATGCATTGATCTATTATAAACCAGAATTCACAACCTGAAAGAGTGGTGAAGCAGATTCAATAATAAATTTAAAAAAGAGAATTGATTCAATAGTATCAGAGGAGATTTTCAGCGAAGTGGTAATTATGTAGAGGAGAGGGACAAATGGGATTGCTCCTTCAAACAGCATGCACAGACACGATGGGCCAAATAGCCTCCTCCGTGCTGTATGATTCTTTGAGTCTGTGGAAACAAAAACCATTGAAACCTTACCTGATATGCACAACAGACGGTCAACAATTTTAAGCAGAGGCTGATCATTACTTGTACTTTGATATGGTTCAGGAAAACATCATGTTGGATTAACACAGATGAGGGAGAGAATTAGTCCTTTCCTGCTCTGTTTGTTTGGTCAAAACCACACTGTGTGGAAGTAACACAGATCAGGGATAGACGGACAGCAATTTTAAGCAGAGGCTGATCGTTACTTGTACTTGGAACATACCTTGTTGGATTAACACAGGCGAGGGAGAGAGATGGAAATCTCCTGCTCTGTGTGTGGGGGTCATTAACACAACATGTTGGATTGGCACAGGCCAGGGAGAGAAATAGAAATTTCTTGCTGTGTCTGTGTATATGGGGGTCGGTACCACACGATGTGGGAATGACACAGATCAGGGAGAGAATGGTCCTTTCCTGCTCTCTGTGTGTACGTGGGGGTCATTACCACATCGGGTGGAAGTGACACAGATCAGGGATAGAATTGGTCCTTTCCTGCTCTCTGTGTGGGTCAGTACCACACTGTGTGGGATTAAGAGGCCGGGGATAGAATTGGGTCTTTCCTGCTCTCTGTGTGGGTCAATACAACACCGGGACGATTTAACACAAGCCGGGGACAGAATTGGGTCTTTCCTGCTCTCTGTGTGGGTCAGTACCTCACCGGGTGAGATTAACACCGTCCAGGGATAGAATTGAATCTTTCCTGCTTTCTGTGCCTGGGTCAGTACCACCGGGAGAGATTAACACAGGCCAGGGATTGAATTGGGTCTTTCCTGCTCTCTGTGTGGGTCAGGACCACACCGGGTGGGATTAAGACACACCGGGGATTGAACTGGGTCTTTCCTGCTATCTGTGTGTGTCAGTGCCACACCGGGTGGGATTAACACAAGCCGGGGATAGAAGTGAGTCTTTTCTGCTCTATTTGGAGTTCAGTACCACATTGGGTGAAAGCCGCTTACTCAGCACAGCCTGAGGATGGAGCCTGGTCTGTCCCAATGAGGACAGAGAGTGACTGGTGAAATGGCCAGTCACCCGGCAGATTGAACTTTACACATTGAACTGTGAAGTGATACATATCGGTAGGAAATATGAGGAAAGGCAAAATAATGTGGATGGTTGAATGGACAGACCTCAGGCTGCACTAATTTATGAGGCAGCAGGACACTGAGAAGGCTGCTACAAAATAACAACATATCGTGTCCTTGGCTTTATAAACACAGCACAGAGTAATAAAACTCAGGAGGAAATGCTGATTTTTAGACATCATTGGTTAGGTCCCAGCTGGAGAATTGTGTCCAATTCTGATCACCACACGTTGGTAAGGATGTCAAGGACTTAGTGAAGATACTGAGGTGATTTACTAGATTGGTACCAGGGATCTCATGGAGAGATGGGAAAAGCTGGGATTTTTCTCTTTAGAGCAGTGAAGGGTAAGAGGGGATTTAATATAGAATTCAAATTCATGAAGGGTTTTGATCGGGTAATTAGTGTGAAAATGTTTCCAGTGTCAGAAAGTTCAGTATTAAGAAGACACAGATTGAAGGTAATTGACAAAGAACCAGAGGTGAAATGAGGAGAATGTTCTTACACAGCGAGTTGTTGGGATCTGGAATTCACTGCCTGAAAACAAGGTGGAAGCAGATTCAATAATAATATGGTGGAGAAGGCAGATGGAATCCTTTCCTTTATTAGCTGAGGTATAGAATAGAAGAGCAGGGAGATTATGCTGGAACTGTATAACTCATTGGCTGGGCCACAACTTGAGTACTGAGTGCAATTCTGTTCACCTCATTACAGAAAGGATCTAATTGCACTAGAGAGGGTACAGAGGAGATTTATGAGGATGTTGCTAGGACTAGACAAAATGCAGCTGTGAGGAAAGATTGGATAGGCTGGGGTTGTTCTCTTTGGAATAGAGAAGGCTGAGAGGAGATCGGACTGAAATGTCCATAATTTTGAGGGATCTGGACAGAGAGGAGGTGAAGGGTCTGTTCACCTTAGTAGAAAGGTCAGTGACTAGGGGGGAATAGATTTAAAGTGATTAGTCGAAAGATAAGAGGGGAGATGAGGAAAACCTTTTCATACAGAGTGTGGTGGGGTCTGGAACTCACTGCCTGAAAGTGTAGTTGAGGCAGAAACCCTCAACTCATTCAACAGGATTCTGGATATACACCTCAAGTACCGTAATCTGCAGAGCTATAGATCAAATGCTGAAAGTGGGATTAGAATGGGTGGATCGTTTTTCGGTCAGCACAGATACAATGGGCCAAGTTACCTCTTTCAGTCAGGAGGCTGCTGCTGCTGACTGTGAATGCTGTAATTGGACAGAAGGTAAATGGAATACTAGGACAGAAAGAGGGCTCCACAGTTCACGGATGTTGTGACCCTAGATCAGATCTTACAGTGGTGTAGGAGAGGGAACAGAGTTCATGTCAAAGTCCTGTCTTCCTTTTATATGATCCTGTATAATGGACAGGGACTACTGGGCAGTAATGTGCTCAAAGGTTATCAGCAGTAATTGATTATCCCTATATTTGTATATTGTAGAACATTAAAACATACCCCTGCTCTGGTGTCCATTGCACCCTCAATATTCATGATTAAAATATCAGAGGAGTGTGAACTAGTCACCTCTGATCACCCTGAGGTACAGGTGATTCTCGAGTCGGTACTGAGTGTATTCACAACCCATAAAGATGACTGTGGAAACATGAGCAGACCTGAAGAAATTAACTGACCATTGCATGATCCATGAAGCAGTATTCTTACCGAGCTGAGATTATATCATATATTCCAGACACTATCAGGTTATTGTTATACCAGGGTGCAGTTCACAAAGACACATTCACTACTAACTGTCCGATTTTGCCGGTTACAAAACCAGATGGCAGCTGGGGACTGACTGTTGACCATACAAACTCAACACAGTCACCTCTGTGTGAACTCGGTTGTCTGAGAGACACCAACCCTACTCTCCCGGATTCCCAGCGGCAGGGCTGACTTCACCACGCTGGATATCTCTAATGTTTATTGGAGTATCCCAGTAAAACTAGAGAAACAATTTAAATTCACATTCACTTCTGAGGACCAGAGATACCCCTGGACATGTCTGTCACAAGGGGTTCCACAATAACCCCACTATTTTCCACAAACGTATGGCCGGGGCCGTTCGGAGCCTTTCACAGTTTTCCTGCTTGCTGAAATAAATTGATGGTCTCCTCCTCATCACCACAGACCGTGTCCACACATTTAACCCTTTTACAGGAACTACTGCAGTTACTTTGGGAGCTGGACTAAAAGACCATCCACGTAAGGCCCAGTTGGTGTAACATCGTGTCATCGTTCTACATGTCCAAATTGGCTCATCCAACATCAGCCCAGACCAACATCAGGTCGAGACCATCCAGTGTATACCCCTGTCCACCTCAAAGACAGCCTTGTGTCCTATCCTCAGGCTGGTGGGGTATCAGTGGACCCTCATCCAGTGTCTACCCTTGTCCACCTCAAAGACTGCCCAGTGTCCTATCTTCAGGCTGGTGGAGTATCAGTGGACACAATTCCAGTGTCTACCCCTGTCCACCTCAAGGACTGCACTGTGTCCTATCCTCAGGCTGGTGGGTATCAGTGGACCCTCATCCAGTGTCGACCCCTGTCCCCCTCAAAGACTGCACTGTGTCCTATCCTCATGCTGGTGGGTATCAGTGGACCCTCATCCAGTGTCCACCCCTGTCCACCTCAAAGACTGCCCTGTGTCCTGTCCTCAGGCTGGTGGAGTATCAATTGCCCCTCATCCAGTGTCTACCCCTGTCCGCCTCAAAGCCTGCTATATGTCCTCTGCTCAGGCTGGTGGAGTATCAGTGGAGCCTCATCCAGTGTCTACCCCTGTCCACCTCAGACCGCCCTCTGACCTATCCTCAGGCTGGTGGAGTATCAATTGCCCCTCATCCAGTGTCTACCCCTATCCACCTCAAAGCCTGCTCTGTGTCCTATCCTCAGGCTGGTGTGGTATCAGCGGAGCCTCATCCCTCGATTTGCTGAGACTGTGACTCCTCTTTATGAACCACCGAATGGTGATGATGGCCAGGTTTATCCCGTTTGGACTGAAGAGAGCACAGAAACAGTAACAACTAAAGAAATCTGTCGCCCAGGCAACGTGTCTTACCTCACCTAACCCCGACAAGACTTTCCACATGGATGTGGGGACACAGTGACAGCCTGGTTGCTGTCCAATGCCGAGAAAACCAGGAGAAATTACTCCCCATTGTGAATTACTCCAGAATTGTGAATGGGGCTGAACTGATTTACTCTGTTTGTGAAGGACATTTGTTAACCATGTTCTGGGGCATCAAACATTTCACTTACATCACGGGGTTCAACAGGGTGATACTGTCCAGTCCATTATAAACCTTCCCAGTATAGGAAAGCTGTTGTAATAGAATACCCATGTCATAGAGTCATAGAGCCTTAGTCAATTCTAGCGCAGAATGGGACATTTCAACTCATCGAGTCCGTTCCAGCGCTTTGTAGATAAATCAAGTCAGTCTCATTCCCCAGCTCCATGGATGACAAGGAGCCTACAGGGTAAGATACAGCAGGAAGGGCAAGTTTATGTCCCACACCGAGAACTCAGTACAACAGAAAACCAAGAGGAGTATAGAAAGTGGAGGCTGATATCAAAAAGGTATTTACGAAAGCAAGGAGAAATCATAAAAAAATATTGGCAAGCAAAATCAAGGTGAACCCATGTATGTTTTTTCTTTCAATACATTAAGGCTAAGAGGACAACTAAGGAGAGAGTAGAGCCCATTAATGACCGATAAGGTAACCTATGTGTAGGGACAGTAGTTACTGATATGGTTCTTAATGAATACTTTGTGACTGTCTTCACAAAAGAGGGGAACGGTGCAGATATTGTAGTTAAGGAGGAGGTGTGTGAATTATTGGATGTGATAAACATAGGCAGAGAGGAATTACTAATGGAATTAGCCTCATTGAAAGTTGATAAATCACCATGGCGTGATGAAATGTACCCCAGGTTGTTAAAAGAAGCAACAGAAGGAATAACCAAAGGTATGTCCATGATTTTCCAGTTCTCACTGGATACAGGTGTGGTGATGGAGGATTGGAGAGCTGCTAACATTGTACCACTGTTTAAAAAGGGAGCGAAGGATAGACCGAATAACTACAGACCAGTCAGTCTAACCTCAGAGTGGGAAAATTATTGTAATCTATTCTGAGAGACAGGATAAACTGTCACTTCGAAAGGCACAGGTTCATCAGGGATAATCACCATAGATGTGTTAAGGCAAGATTGTGTCTGACTAACTTGCATGATTATTTGATGAAGTAACAAGGACGATAGATGAGGTTAATGTAGTTGATGCGGTCTACTTGGATTTTAGCAAAGTTTTTAGCAATGGCGCACATAGCAGACTTGTTAAAAATAAAATCCCAGGGGATCCAGGGAAATGCAGCAAGGTGGATGCAAAATTAGCTAAGTGGCAGGAAGGAAAGAGTAATTGTTGACCGGCGTTTTAGGGACTGGAGGGATGTTTCCAGCAGCATTTAGTGGAGGCAGTGGTGTAGTGGCAATGTCACTGCACTTGTAAATCCAGCAAACCCAGGTTAACACTCTGGGGACATGGATTCGAATCCCACCATGCCACATAATGAAATTTGAAATCAATTAATAGTTCTGGAATTAAACAGCTACTCTAATGGTGACCATGAAACCATTGTCGATTGTTTGAAAATCCCATTTATTCACTAATGCCCTTTAGGGAAGGAGATCTGCTGTCCTTACCTGGTCTGGCCACATGTGACTCCAGACCCACAACAATGTGATGGACTCTTAAATGGCCTCACAAGCCACTCAGTTCAAGGGCAATAAGGGATGTGCAATAAATACAGACCCAGGCAGTGACGCCCAAATCCCACGAATGAATAAAAAAAAGCAAATTCCACACAGCTCAGTACTGGGACCCCTGCTTTATGTCGCATACATTAACGATTTGGAAGTAAAGATAGGGCATAATCAAGAAGTTTGCAGACGATACAAAGATTCACCGTGTGGCAGATCGCAAGGAGGATAGGTCAGATGGGCAGAGAAGTGGCAAATTGAATTCAGGCTGGATAAGTGCGATATGATGCATTTGGGGAGGTCAAATAAGGCAAAGGAATGCACGATTAATGGGAGAATACTGAGAAGTGTAGAGGTAGTGACAGACCTTAGAGTGAATGCCCACAGATAGATGAATGTAGCAGGACAGGTCGATAAGGTGGTTAAGAGGTCATATGGAATCCTTTCTCTTACTAGCCGAGGTATTGAATATAAGAGCAGGGAGGTTATGCTGGAACTACATAAATCATTGGTTAGGCCACAACTTGAGTAATGCGTGCAGTTCTGGTCACCTCATTACAGAAGGGATGTAATTGCAATAGAGAGGGTACAGAGGAGATTTACAAACATGTTGCCGGGACTGGGAAAATGCAACTTTGAGGAATGATTGGATAGGCTGGGGTTGTTCGCCTTGGAGCAGAGAAGGCTGAGGGGAAATCTGATTGAAACGTACAAAACGTTGAGGGCCCTGGATAGGGTGGTGGTGAAGGGTCTATTCACCTTAGCAGAGAGATCAGTGACAAGAGGGCATGGATTTAAATGATTGGTAGAAAAATTAGAGGGGAGATGAGGAAAAAATTCACCCAGAGTGTGGTGGGGTGGGGTTCTGGAACTCAGTTTCTGAAAGGGTAGAAGAGGCTGAAAACCTCATCTCATTTTAAATGTGCCTTGCTACACCTCAAGTGATTTAATCTGCAGAGCTCGGGACCAAATGCTGGAAGGTTGGATTCGGCTGGGGAGGTCGTTTTTTGGATAGCAGAGACACAATGGGCCAAGTGGCCTCTTTCTGTGTTGTAAACTTTCTATGATTTTTCTATGATTTTCGAGGTGCAGATAGGCTGTTTTAATGAAGGTGTGTAGATGTGGTCAGAAGTTCATCTCGGGGTCAAATATGACACCAAGATGTGAACAGTCTGGTTTAGCCTCACACAATTGCCAGGGAGAGGTATGGAGTCGGTAGCTAGGGAATTAAGTTTGGAGCAGGGACTGAAAACAATGTCTTCAATCTTCTGAAATTTGAATTGTCACAGCAGAGATGTGAGGTAATACCTTTTAGAAGGATGTATGTGGAGAGACAACACAAGCTACATGTTACAACTGTAAAGGGAGTGCAAGAACAGAGAGACCTGGGGAGTTTATGTGTAAATCGTTGAAGGTCACAGGACAGGTTAGCACAACAGTTAATAAAGCATATGAGATCCTGGGCTTTATAAATAGAGGCATAGAAAACAAAACTGGGAAGTTATGCCAAATCTAAAGAAAACACTACAGCATATCCCAGTACATGACATATGGAATAGCAGAATTTGAAACATATGGTACCAGGGATCTGGGAATTCAGTTACATGGAGAGATTGGAAAAGCTGGGTTTGTTCTCTTTAGAGCAGTGAAGGGTAAGAGGAGATTTAATATCGAATTCAAAATCATGAAGAGTTTTGATGGGGTAATTAATGTGAAACTGTTTCCAGTGTCAGAAAGTTCAGTATCAAGAAGACACAGATTGAAGGTAATTGACAAAGAACCAAAGGTGAAATGAGGAGAATTTTCCTTCTCAGCGAGTTGTTGGGATCAGAAATTCACTGCCCGAAAACATGATTGAAGCAGATTCAATAATATCTTTCAAAAGGGAATTATAATAAAAAAAACTGGAAAAGGCGAAAAAAATAGCCTGGGGATAAAGGAGGAGAGTGGTAATAATTAGACAGCTCTTTCAAAGAAACAGCACTAACACAAAGGGCCGAATAGCCTCCTTCAGTGCTGCACCTGTCTCTAATTCTATGAGCAGGAGTCATAGAGTGAAGGGAGAGAGAGTGAGAAAGGGGGGAAGAGGGAAAGGAAAATAGAAAGAGAGAGAAAACCGGGTTTGCATCGCTTTTTGAGCAGTGCGGTCATGATCTGCTAGTTGAGGCAGGTGATACAAAATTTCTGGGGCCTCCTCATTTCATTTCCGTAAATTTTAGGGGCCACCCCGGGTGACCCGCGCTGCTGTCTGTCTGCACGCTTAACAGGAGACTTAGCTGTGTCTGAGTCTAGCACGTGTTTCAGCCAGGATTCAGCCCTTAAAGGCAGTCTGTCCCTCTTAAAGGGAAGCTGCACTGAGTCACAGGAGGCTGCTGCTGCTGACTGTGAATGCTGCAATTGGAGAAAAGGTAGGTGGAATACGAGCACAGAGAGAGGGCTCTGTGATTCACGGATGTAGTGCTGGATGCCTTAGTAATGGAGGGTGACAGGAGAAGAGAGGCCATGTATCAGTGGGGTGGGATGGAGACCATCAAGAAACGCACTCCGAAGGGAATGGGAGCAGGTGGCCAGGGAGGTCAATGCAGGAAGCTTGGCCCCAGGACCTGGCAGCAGAGCCAGAAGAAGTAGAAGGAGCTCACACGGGTGATCTATGTCAGTGAATTCATTTCCACATGGCATCTCCTACCCCCAACATCACCAACCTCTCACACTGCTCAATGTACCACACCCCCATCACTCACCCATCAGCAGTCTTTAACACTCAGGACTCACACCTAACATTTACATACGCCAGATCACCTTTACATACCAGCCTCACATCCACCTTTCACTGCCTTCACACACCACCAGCTATTCAGCTATTGCAGACATATCTCCCAAACACAGTGCAACACAATCACTGACATTCTGCTCTCTCTCTTACAGGACAGGGAGCAGCAGTGAACTGTCGGGATCCAGGCTTACCTTCATCCCCTGAGCCTGAGGGAGGAGTTCATTCTCCACCTCATGGGAACGGCTGTGACAGAGCCCGTAGCATCCGGCATCACCGACAGCATTCAGGATGACGTTATGTTCCTGCCTTATGCCCCTTCTTAACTCCCACCTCCTCTTCATCCTGCTGTCTGGGATGATGTACACGTTGCAGATGGTGGGACCATGGATGCCTCTGTGGTGTATACGTGGGGTTGAGTAATTTGTGAAGAGCACGTTATAGATGTGGTCACCCCACAGATTAAGGGAAGAAGAATTACAGTCAAGCAGAATCAGGCAGGTAGCACAGGAGACCCCAGAGTGCATCTCACTCTCCAACCAGTATTCAATACTGAGGAAAGTGATGTTTCATCTGGGGACTGCAGCCAGAGACAAGGCCATGGTACCCGGGCTGTCTCAGCTGTACTGGGGGTGGGAGGGGATACAGTGAAGACTAGAATGTTGACAGTGACAGGAGATTCGATAGTCACGGGAACAGACGAGCGTTTCTGAGGCCGCAGACATGCATCCAAGATGGTATGTTTCCTCCCTGGTGTCAGGGTCAAGTTCGCCATCTCAAAGTCGTCATCTCCGGATTACTGCCAGTACCCCGTGCGAGTGAGTATAGAAATAGGAGGATAGTACCGATGGATGTGTGGCTGGGAGGATGCTGCAGAAGCGGTGAGGTTTGCATTGCTGGGACACTGGGACCAGTTCTGGAGAATGTGGGAACTGTACAGGCCGGACGGTTGCACCTGAACAGAGCTGGAACTAATTTCCTTGCAGGGTGCTTTGTTAGTGCTATTGGAGAGGGTTTACACTAAATTGGCAGGTGTGTGGGAACCAGGAGTAAACATCAGAGAGGAATTCTAAAGTGCACACAATACTGGGAGAGATGGATAACACTATAGTAGGGTTTAGAAAGTTATTAGTTGAGGTCTGAGTAAGGGAGGAAGTAATAAAGTTCACATCAGGGTTGATGTGCTTGTATGTGAATACGGAGTGTGGTTAATAAGACTGGTGAGGTACAGGTGCAGATTGCCATGTGGAAATATGATGTTGTGGCTATAACAGATATCTGACTCAAAGAAGGGCAGAACTGGGTGTTAAATATTCCTGGATACAAGGTGTTCAGGAAAAATAGGAAAGGGAGAAAAGGAGTAAGAGTGGTGGTATTGATTAAGGAGAACATTATAGTGCTGGTGAGAGTGAAAGTCCCGGGGACATCTGTGGGGAGGTGGGAGTGGGGCTGGGTGGGTGCGTAGGTGGGTGAAGGACAGAATCTATTTGGATAGAGCTAAAGAACAAAAAAAGGTTCATTTACATAGCTCGGTGTTGGCTATAGGCCATCAGCTAATGGGAAGGATGTGGAGGAACAAATCTGCAAGAAAATTACGGAAAGATGCAAGAATTATAGAGTAGTTACAATGGGGGAACATTCATTATCCTAATATGGACTGGGATAGTAGTATCGTAAAGGGCAGAGGCAGGGAAGAGTGACTACCGTGTGTGCAGGAAACTTTTCTACAACAATATGTTGCTCGTCCAACGAGAAAGGAGGCACTACTAGACCTGGTTCTCGAGAATGAGCTGGACCCAAGTGGATTAAGTATCAATAGGACAACATTTAGAGGACAGTGATCATTGTATCATAAGGTTTTTGTTGACTATGGGAAAGGACAAAGAGCAATCCAGAGTAAGAATAATTAACTATGAGAAAGTCAACTTCAATAAGTCAACCAGTGTAAAAATGGAGCTGGGGCGAATAAATTAGAGTCAACGTTTGGCAGGAAAACAGGAGCTGAACAATGGGCTACCTTCAAAGAAGAGATAGTTCGGGCAGAGTGCTGGTGAACGGTTGTTTTTCACACTGGAGGATGGTAGACAGTGATGTTTTCCAAGGGTCAGTGCGAGGACCAACTGATTTTTTTTTGCTATATATATATATATATATATATATATATATATAAGATGGATCTTGGAATTCAGATTAGAATTTCAATATTTTCCAATATTACCATATTTGGAGGAGTGGTAACCACTGAGGATGATGCAAAATGCCTACAACAGGATATAGATAGGCTAGCAGAATGGCCAGAGAAGTGGCAGGTTGAATTTAATACAGAGGAGTGTGAGGTGATGTATTTTGTCAGATGGAATAGGAAAGCAATGGAGACTTAATGGGACAGTTCTAAAGATTGTGCAGGAACTGAGGGACCTGGGGCTCTATATGCAGTGATCATTGAAGGTGGAAAAACATAAATGGAGAGTGTGAAGCAAAGCTGATCAGATCTTGGGCTTCATAATTAGAGGCAAAGATACAAAAGCAGGGAAGTTATGCTGAAACTGTATAAAGCTTTGGTTAGGCCCCAACTAGAGAACTGTGTCCAGTTCTGGTCAGCACACTTTAGGAAGGATGTGAAGGTCCGTGAGAGGGTGCCGAGGAGATTTACCAGAATGGTTCCAGGGATTGGAGCGGGGGTGGGGGAGCGGGATGGTTAGTTACAAGGTTAGATTAGATTTAGATTAGATTAGAGATACAGCACTGAAACAGGCCCTTCGACCCACCGAGTCTGTGCCGAACATCAACCACCCATTTATATTAATCCTACACTAATCCCATATTCCTACCAAACATCCCCACCTGTCCCTATATTTCCCTACCACCTACCTATACTAGTGACAATTTATAATGGCCAATTTACCTATCAACCTGCAAGTCTTTTGGCTTGTGGGAGGAAACCGGAGCACCCGGAGGAAACCCACGCAGACACAGGGAGAACTTGTAAACTCCACACAGGCAGTACCCGGAATCGAACCCGGGTCCCTGGAGCTGTGAGGCTGCGGTGCTAACCACTGCGCCACTGTGCCGCCCCCGTTTGGAGAAGATGGAGTTGTTCTCTCTGGAGTAAAGGAGATTGTGAGAGGTATGATAAACGTGGACAAGATTATGATAGGCTTAGGTAAGATAGACAAGGAAAAAGTCTTCTCATTATCTGATGAAACACGGACTAGGGGACACAGATGGAAGGTTTTGGATAAGAGATGCAGGTGGATATGAGGAAGAAATATTTTACACAGTGGATGGTAATGAGCTGGAACTCAATGCCCATGAGGGTGGTGGAAGCCGAGACAATCAATGATTTTAAAAGGAAACTGGATGGACACCTGAAGGAAGTGAACTTACAGGGATACGGGGATTGAGCAGGGGATTGGGACTGACTGAATTGTTCCACACAGAGCTGGCACAGAGGGGCAAAATGGCCTCCTTCTGTGTCGTACATGACTCCATGACTCCATCAATGTCTACCACTCTATGTTGGATATGTCTCCTGCTCCTGCCTGGGAAGATCCAGATACATAGAAGTTCAATGAAACTGTGACCTTAACGGCCACTAACAGCTACGTCCTCACCCTGGTGTGAGGCTCCAGGTCGTGTTACAGGTGGTGACACAGCTCTGTGACCAGATCCTTATTAAATCAGAGTCACCTCACACATTGCTTCTGGGTTAGGTTTAGGTAGGAATAGTGCTCTTGTAGCACCCGGGGTGGGTAGGGCAGATCCCTTTCCTCCTCCCTCTTTATAGAGCATCCCCTCAATGCAGCCTCTGCTCCATTTGTTGTTCATGTTACAGACCCAGAGACA
The DNA here is from genome assembly GCF_036365525.1 of Heterodontus francisci. Taxonomy (NCBI): domain Eukaryota; kingdom Metazoa; phylum Chordata; class Chondrichthyes; order Heterodontiformes; family Heterodontidae; genus Heterodontus; species Heterodontus francisci. Next base: position 2,389,358 of record NW_027142342.1, read on the forward strand.
CTGTAACTACCGTCCCCAAACCTCGTCCAGAGTTGAAATGACAAACTTAGTTGAGTGATCATTGCTCGAATAGGTAGGAGATTTGGAGACAGAGAAAGATTAGAATAGGTCAAAAACTTGGGGTTATTGCAGAGACTGGGCAGGGAGCTGTCACAGAGAGAGAGAATGTACAGTGAAACACGTGTGATCGTCATTGGGACTGGTTTGGGCATCTCGAGATAGATAGAAAGCTTACACCAGAACACGGTGTGCTCATCACTAAGAGCGGGGGTGGGGGGGGGGGGGGGGGGGGGGGGGTTGCGGGGGTGGGGGGTGGGGGGCAGCTTTAAGAGAGTTTGAATAAGTAAAACCAGAAATACAATGTCATTAGCATATCACAGGAAATAGTCAATTGATAACCTGGCAGAGAAAAAAAAACAGGCACACCTGGGGAGACGGATATCCTAAGGATTATCGAGCAGTCCGATGGGGATGACGATTTAATTCTCAATAGAATATCTGAGGATGTCCAGAAATACAAATTTAAGATAAAGAAGAGTTGAGATAATTGGTAAATGGGGCACATCTCTGCACCTGACGGTTAAATAAAAGACACAAAGAATTGAAGGATGAGATGGACAATTTACAGAAGGAAAATGAAGGTTGGTAGGAGAACATTGGCATCCTGTACAATCAGTTACTCTGGGATCAGGAGCCACATGATGGAGTATATTATCCAGAGAGAAAATTAGAACAAATACTGGACCAAAACACTGAGTTACAGGCAGACACTCCCAGACTAGGGGAGGAGTTAGAAGATGTGAGGAGGGGCTATGAGGGAATTAGACCCGTGTTAAAGCTCTGCCTCCCCTGAAGCTGACCACGCCCTGTGTTGAGATAAAATCCGACAGTTTCAGACACAATCCGTCAACAGTGGGCAGTAGTGGCTGCTGTCTCCAAGCACAAAGCCAGATATCCCGGTTCTTCTTCAGACAACATATTTGTGAGCCTTACAGTCTCTGCTCAATCTCCTCCATACAAGGACGACAAGATAACTGGAAATTACCAGGGTATGTACTAACCTGGGCCTAAACTGCAGACCAGTCTAAGAACAAGACTAACCACAGTCACTGACAGTGAGAGAGATGTCACCACCACAACCACACACAGGTACCTTACAGCCGTTGAGTCTATGGCTCTAAAGCAGGAACTGGGAATGGTGCATATGAGCAGCAGCTCCCTCGATCTGAGTGTTCTGTGTTCCAATATCCAAATTATTTATATATATCAGAAAAATATCAGTGGTCCAAGCACTGCCCCTTGGGGAAACACCACTGTCGGCCTTCTTCCAGTCCGAAAAAAGCAACTGTTTACCACAACTCACTGTTTTCTCTCATTAAGCCAGTTTATATTTTGTATCCAAGCTGACACTGACCCTCTTATTCCATGAGAATCAATTAACTGTCCAGCTGTCACAAACAGACTGTGAAAGAAACTAGAAGTTCAGAATAAAATTAAGTGAAATGCTGAATGCAACAGTTAACTAACTTTATTGTAATTAATACTCTGTACAAGTAGTACTCCCTAAAACTGGACTCTCTGCAACTTACTGTATTTAGGGTTTAGGAACAGAATTCCAGAGCTCAGGGAAGAGAACAGAAAGTGCTGGAAATACTCAGTGGGTCTGGCAGCATCGGTGTAGAGAGAAACACTGTTAATGTTTCAGATCTGTGACCCTTCATCAGAACTGGTAAACGTCATAAATGATGATGTACAAGCTGCAGATTGTGGGATCATGGACCTCCTGCTTTCCACCACCCACAATCCCTCACCCCAACCCTCCCCTTCTGATGTTATACTTTCCAATGATAACCCAATAATGCCAGCTTCCCAGTCACAGCAGCTCCAGGAGATAGAAAGAGAGCAGCAGCACAGCACTGATGGTGAAGACCCATCACTTGGTCTGATACTCACAGTCACCAGATCAAATACTTACACTGCGTGTACCTTAGAGGCTGGTATAGAGTCAGAATCTGCATGTGATGAGTCACCGAGCACGAGTGAGCTGCAGCCAGGCCAGGGGGAAAGGATAGTTCATGTGTCAGCTCACCGGAGGACGAGGTCACAGACGAATTGTAATACACAGGACTCAGATGTGAACATTGCTGGAGCTGCTGCTCATGTCGAGGTGTTGAAATCCGAATCCGAGCTTTCACGTCACAGAGCTGCACGAGGACGTCCTGCAAGGCCATCTGCGGTCACCCCCAGTGAAACTCAGCCATGCTGCAGCCACTGGGGAAACACTATGTAGGAGAACTAGGCAAGTTGAGGAAATCCACAATACAGGCACTAAGGGAATACACAAGGGTGAATAGTTCAGTTTTGTTGGTACAATTGGATGTGTTGTTGGATAAAGATGTTAATTAAAAGGTTTTTGTTGGTGGTGTTTGTTGCAGGATGGTGATAAAGGGGACACTGTGATGGGGCGTCTCAGATGGGTGTAATGGTGGAGTATGGGGGATCCAAGATGGGAAAGGGAAGTTGTCCGATGCGAACTAGAATCTTAGCAGGGACTCTCCGACAGCCTGTCTGGGTCGAAGGCATCCAGGAAATATACTCCCTGCCTCCTCCTCCTCCTGAGTTGGCCTCCGGATTCCTGGTGCCAATGCCTGTGTCCTCATGATGGTGAGGATTATGAAGGGTGCAGCAGAACACCATGAACTTGAACACCTGTTCCAGTGTGTACTGGAGGACTCCCCCCGAGCGGTTCAGACATCGGAAGCATTGCTTCACCTGGTGGTTTTGTGTGTGGGAAGGGGTGTCTAAGGTTTAGAGGTCATGAGCCACATTCTGGTTCTGCATGGAGGCCTGAAGTGTTGGGAATGGCTGACTGCTTCAGAATGAAGGTATGGTAGCTGCTGCCAGGATAGTGGACATTAACCAACATGATGTACTGGGCATGCTCACACACCAACTGTACATTAATGGAGTGGGAGTTGTTTCAGTTCCTGTGCCTCTCCCCATTGACATGGGGGCCCCGCAGAGCTACCTACACCATCAGGAATTCTGCTATCCTGAAAAAGCCACGGGACCTCTCATCCTGCTTCTCCCTGCTGAGGTAGCAGATGGTATAATTCGCCTCACCCAACATAGGTGGTCTCCGTCACACTGCAGATACATCAATAGACAACATAGAGAGAGATAATGGATCCTTCAGCCGCTCTTGCCTGGATCAATCCAGATAAGAACATAGGAACTAGGAGCAGGAGTAGGCAGTTCAGCCCCTCGAGCCTGTTCTGCCATTCAATATGATCATGGCTGATCTCATCTCGGTCTCTACTCCACTTTTCTGCCCGTTCTCCATAACGCTTCAACCCATTTCTAATAAAAATCTGTCCATCTCCTCCTTAAATGTACTCAAAGTCCCGGCATCCACCGCACTATGGGGTAGTGAATTCCACAGACTCACAACTCTTTGAGGGAAGAAATTTCTCTTCATCTCTGTTTTATATCTGCACCCCCTTTATCCTGAAACTATGACCTCTCGTTCTGGATTGCCCCACGAGAGGAAACATCTTCTCTACGTCTACATTATCAATCCTTTAATGATCTTATATACCCCATTAGATCTCATCTCATTCTTCTAAACTCTAGAGAGTAAAGGCATAAACTGCTTAATCTCTCTTCATAAGACAAACCCCTCATCCCTGGATTCAATCTCGTGACCCTCCTCTGAACTGTCTCCGATGCAGCTACATCCATCCTCAAGTGAGCAGACCAAAACTGTACGCAATACTCCAGCCACGGTCTCATTAATGCCTTGTACAGTTGCAGCAACACTTCCCTACTTTTATATTCTATTCCTTTCGCAATAAATGCCAAAATTCAATTTGCTTTCCTTATCACCTGCTGTATCTGCAAACTAGTTTTCTGTGATTCATGCACGAGGCCACCCAGATCCCTCTGCACCGAAGTACTCTGAAGTTTCTCTCTATTTAGATAATAATTTACCTTTCTATTTTTCTGACCAAAATGGATAACCTCACACTTAACCACGTTAAACTCCATCTGCCAAATTTTGTCCCATTCACCAAACCTATCCATATCAATTTGTAAATTTCTTATGTATTTATTGCAACTTACTAATCAATCTATTTAAGTGTCACCTGCAAATTTGGCAATAGTACCTTCTATCCCTGCATCCGTCATTGAGATAGAGTGTAAATAGTTGGGGCCCAAGGGCCAAACCCTGAGGCACCCCACGAATTACATCTTGCCAACCAGAAAAAAACTCATTAATCCCGACTCTCTGTTTTCTGTTGGTTAGCCAATCAGCTACCCAAGCTAATAAATTGCCCCTAACACCATGTGATCTTACCTTGTGTATTAACCTTTTGTGTGGCACCTTACAAATGCCTCTGGAAGTCTAGATATACTACATCTACAGGATCCCCATTTTCCACATTTCTTGTCACAGCTTCGAAGCACTCTCGCAAATTCGTCAAACACGATTTACCCTTCAGAAAATCTGACTCTGATGGGTTGCTTTTGACTTTCTTAATGTCCTGTTATTACTTACTTAATAATGGATTGTGACACTTTCCCGACGATAGATGTTAAACTAATTGGTCTACTGTTTCCTACATTAAGCCTCCCTCCCTTTTTAGATAAGGGCGTTATACAGGCATTTTTCCAATCCACTGGAACCTTTCCCGCATGCAGGGAATCTTGGAATATTATAACCAATGGATCCACTATCTCCGCTGCTATTTCCTTTCAGACCCTAAGATGTAGGCCATCAGGCCCTGGGGATTTGTCTGCCTTCAATCACAATAGTTTGTTCAGTACCTTTTCCCTCGTGACTTTTTTTTATTCATTCATGGGATGCGGGCGTCGCTGGCTAGGCCAGCATTTATTGCCCATCCCGAATTGCCCTTGAGAAGGTGGTGGTGAGCTGCCTTCTTGAAACGCTGCAGTCCACTTGGGTTAGGTATACCCACAGTGCTGTTAGGAAGGGAGTTCCAGGATTTTGACCCACCGATAGTAAAGGAACAGCGATATAGTTCCAAGTCAGGATGGTGTGTGACTTGGAGGGGAACTTTCAGGTGGTGGTGTTCCCAATCATTTTATACCCTTATCCTTCTAGTTGGTAGAGGTCGTGGGTTTGGAAGGTGCTGTCTAAGGAGCCTTGGTGCATTGCTGCAGTGCATCTTGTAGATGGTACACACTGCTGCTACTGTGCGTCGGTTGTGGAGGGAGTGAATGTTGCTGGATGGGGGGGCCAATCAAGTAGGCTGCTTTGCTCTGGATGGTGTTGAGCTTCTTGAGTGTTGTTGGAGCTGCACCCATCCAGGCAAGTGGAGAGTATTCCATCACACTCCTGACTTGTGCCTTGTAGATAGTGGACAGGCTTTGGGGAGTCAGGAGGTGAGTTACTCGCCTCAGGATTCCTAGCGTCTGACCTGCTTTTGTAGCCACAGTAATTCTATGGCTACTCCAGTTCAGTTTCTGGCCATTGGTAGCCCTCAGGATGTTGATAGTGGGGGATTCAGCGATGGTAATGCCAGTGAATGTCAAATGGAAATGGTTAGATTCTCTCTTGTTGGAATCGCTCATTATCTGGCACTTGTATGGCACGAATGTTATTTGACACTTAGCTCACGCCTGGATATTGTCCATGTCTTGGTGCATTTCTACACAGACTGCTTTTTAGTATCTGAGAAGTCACGAAGGGTGCTGAACATTGTTCAATGGTCAGCGAACATCCCCACTTCTGACCTTATGATTGATGGAAGGTCATTGATGAATCAGCTGAAGATGGTTGGGCCGAGGACACTACCTTGAGGAACTCCTACAGTGATGTCCTGGAGATCAGATGATTGACCTCCATCAATCACAACCATCTTCCATTGCTCTAGTTTTGAATCCAGCCAGCGGAGGGCTCTCCCCTGATTCCCATTGACCTCAGTTTTGCTGGGGCTCCTTGATGCTATACTCGGTCAAATGCTGCCTTGATGTCAAGGGCAGTCACTCTCACCTCACCTCTTGAGTTCAGCTCTTTTGTTCATGTTTGAACAAAGGCTTTAATGAGGTCAGGAGCTGAATGGCTCTGGTTGAACCTAAACTGAGCATCACTGAACAGGTTCTTGCTAAGCAAGTGTCGTTTGATGGCACTGTTGAAGTCACCTTCCATCACTGTACTGATGATTGAGAGGAGGCTGATGGGGCGGTAATTGGCCGAGTTGGATTTGTCCTGCTTTTTGTGTCCAGGACATACCTGGGCAATTTTCCACATTGCAGGGTAGATGCCAGTGTTTTAGCTGTACTGGAACAGCTTGGCTAGGGGTGCGGCAAGTTCGTGGCACAGGTCTTCAGTACTACTGCCGGAATATTGTCAGGGCACCATAGCTTTTTCAGTATCCAATGCCTTCAGTCTTTTCTTGATATCACGTGGAATGAATCAAATTAGCTGAAGTCTGTCATCTGTGATGCTGGGGACTTCAGGAGGAGGCCGAAATCAGCCTCAACTCGGCCCTTCTGGCTGAAGATTGTTGCAAATGCTTCAGCCTTAGCTTTCACAGTGATGCGCTGGGCTCCCTCATCATTGAGGATGGCGATATTTGTGGAGCCACTTCCTCCAGGTAGTTGGATAATTGCCCACCACCATTCAGGGCTGGATGTGGCAGGACTGCAGAGCTTAGGCCTGATACATTGCTTCTGGGTTCGCTTAGCTCTGTTCGCTTAGCTTACGCAGTATTACACGCAGATAGTCCTGGGTTGTAGCTTCATCAGGTTGACACCTCATTTTGAGGTATGCCTGGTGCTGCTCCTAGCATGCCCTCCTGCACGCTTCATTGAACCAGGGTTGGTCTCCTAGCTTGATGGTAATGGTAGAATGGGGAATATGCCGGGCCATGAGGTTACAGATTGTGGTTGAGTACAATTCTGCTGCTGCTGATGGCCCACGACGCCTCATGGATGTCCAGTTTTGCATTGCTAGATCTGTTCGAAATCTGTCCCATTTAGCACGGTGATAGTGCCACACAACACGATGGAGGGAATGCCAAATGGGAAGTTGGGACTTTATCTCCACAAGGTCTGTGCAGTGGTCACTCCTACCAACACTGTCATGGACAGATGCATCTGCGGCAGGCGGATTGGTGAGGACGAGGTCACTAGTGGTGCTACCGAGCCACTCTTGGTGATGGACATTGAAGTCCCCCACCCAGAATACATTTTGTGCCCTCGCCACCCTCAGTGCTTCCTCCAAGTGCTGTTCAACATTGAGGAATACTGACTCATCAGCTGAGCGAGGGCGGGAGGTGGTAATCAGCGGGAGGTTTCCTTGTCCATGTTTGATCTGATGCCATGAGACTTCGTGGGGTCCAGGGTCGTTGTTGAGGGCAAATCCGTCCCTTCTGTATGCCACTGTACCTCTGCTGCGTCTGTCCTGCCGGTGGGACAGGACATACCCAGGGATGATGATGGCAGTGTCTGAGACATTGCCCGTGAGTCTGGCTTTTTCAGGCTGTTGCTTGAATAGTCTGTGGGAGAGCTCTCCCAACTTCGGCTGGGCTCCCAACAAGCCCCCAGATGTTAGTCAGGAGGACTTCGCAGGGTGGACAGGGCTGGTTTGCCGTGGTCATTCCCGGTCAATGCTGGGTGGTCCGTCCAGTTTCATTCCTTTTTATTGACTCCGTAGTAATTAGTTACAACTGAGTGCCTTGCTAGGCCACGTCAGAGGGCATGTAAGAGTCAATCATATTGCTGTGGGTATGGAGTCAGGGTAAGGACAGCAGATTTCCTTCCGTTAAGGACATTAGTGAACCAGATGGGTTTTTACAACAATCGACAATGGTTTCATGGCCATCACCAGACTAGCTTTTAATTCCAGATTTATTAATAGAATTCAAAGTCCACCTTCTGCTGTGGTGGGATTCGAACCCATGTCCCCAGAACAATACCCTGGGTCCCTGGTTTATTAGTCCAGTGACAAGACCACTACACCAACGCCTCCCCATATTATGATTGTTCTAAATTCCTCTCTTTCTGTAACTTCTACATTACCTGTTACTATAGAGATGGTACTGGTGTCCTCCACCGTGAAAACTGAGGCAAAATACTGATTTAGTGTCTCCGCCATTTCTGTGTCCCCCTCTATCAACATCCCAGTCTCATCCTCCAAGGGACCAATATTCACTTTTGCTACTCTCTTACCTTTCATATACTTAAAGAAGCTTTTGCTATCCGCGTTTATATTTTGTGCTAATTTTCTTTCATAATGTACTTTTTCACTTTTTATTTATTTTTTAGTAACCCTTTGTTGATCTTTAAATATTTCCCAATCCTCCAGCCTGCCAGTGGCCTTTGCAATATGGTAAGCCTTAGTCTTTGTCTTTATGTTATCCTTAACTTCCTTGCTTAGCCATGGATGTCATTCCCCCTCTTCGAATCTTTCTTCCTCTTTGGAATACATTTTAGTTGGGAGGAATTGAATTTCTCCTGAAACATCTGCCACTGCCCATCAACTTTCCTCCCTTTTAGTCTTCCTGCCCAGTCCACGAGGGCCAAATCAGTCCTCATGTCTATGTAATTACCTTTGTTTGACTCCAGAACGCTGGAGCGGGACTCCAGTTTCTCGCCCTCAAAATGGATTTGAAATTCCAGCAAGCTATGATCACTGTTCCGTAGAGGATCCTTAACTATGAGATCATTAGTTAATCCCACCTCATTTCACAATGCCAAATCTAGAATAGCCTGCTCCCTAGTTGGTTCCACAACATACTGCTCCAAAAAACAATCTCTAATGCATTCAATGAACTCTCCCTCGGGGCTACCTTTGCCAATTTGACTAATCCAGTCTATATACATATTAAAATCACCATTGCCGTACCTTTCTCACAAGTTCTCACAGTATTTCTTGGTTTATACTGTTCCCCACTGCGGGACTACTGTTTGGGGAACTATAGATTACTCCCACCAGGGACTTCTTCCCCTTTCTATTACTTATTTCTACGCACACTGAATCTACGTCTTGATCTCCAGTGCCTGTATCATTTCTCACCATAGCACTGATATTTTTCTCTACTAACAATGCTACACCTCTTCCTTTTCCTTCCTGTCTATCCTTCCAAAATAATAAGTACCCTTGGATATTCAATTCCCAAACCTGAATTCCCTGCAACCACGTATCAGTCATCGCCAATAAATCATACCCATTCGTCTTCATTTGTGCTGTTAACTCATTTATTTTATTCCGAATGATTCCTGCATTCAGATACAAAGCTTTTAAGTTTGTTTGATTATCAATTTTCAAAGATACATAGAAGTTCAATGAAAGTCAGACCATATCAACCATTGACAACTCCGTCCTCATCCTTGTGTGAGGCTTCAGTTCATGTTACAGGAGTTGACACGGCACTGTGACCACCTCCTTATTGATTCTGATTCACCTCACACACTGCTCCTGGGTTAGGTGTAGGTGGGAAAAGTGCTCTTGGAAAACCCAGGCTGGGTAGGGAAGAACCCCTTTGTCCTCCCGCTTTACAGAGCTTCCCCTCTCTGCAGCCTCTGCTCCATTTGTTGGTCATGTTACAGACCCAGAGGCACTGTAACTACAGTCCCCATACCTCGTCCAGAGTTGGGTCACAAATCCTCTTTTTTCACTGAATCTTTGCAGCAGCTCCCAACACGACCTCCAGAAAACCATCCACAGCACCGCCACTAACTTTACAATAGCAGAAGTAAGTCAAAAGCCCCTCACCTGTAAGTTGGATGTCTGGTCCTTATAAATAACACTAGAGGGGGTTCTTCATGCTGCTGAATGTACTTTCAGCTGAGAGTACTAACACAGGCAGTCAGTGGACATGCACAGACAAAGTGTCAAAGATATACATCAAAGATGTCGGATTAGTTGATTGACGTCAATTCAGACCCTTCCTCACACTAACAGCACATGCATGGTATGCCCAGGCTAGATCCCTTCCCAGCATGGGGCACTATGCTGGAGACACGAGAAGTGGCTGGCTGTGCAGTGCACATCATTTTCTCGATCCAGGTTTCATCGCATTGGCACCAGTGCTGCCACAGAGTGAAAATCACAGCAGAGGAAGATATAGAGTGAAAGCAACTCACTTCAAAAAGGGAAATGGGAAAAGACTTGACGGCATAATGTTTTCAATAATATGTGAAATGGAAGGGAAATGGGATTAATTGGAAGGGTGAGACCATGAGAATATTAAAATTAAGGTGCTGCCAGACCGGGAGCCAATGTAGATCAGTGAGTACAGGGGTAATGGGTGATCAGGATTTGGTGTGAGTTAGGATACAGTCAGCAAAGGTTTATAACTGGGAGGGTGACCAGGATAGAATTGGAATATTCAAGTGTGGATTTAACAAAGGCACAGATGAGGGCTTATTCAGCAGATGGGCTGAGGCAGAGGTGATGATGGGTGATGTTACAGAGGTGGTAGTAGGTCGGGTTGGTGTGGGGGGGAATATGGCGATGAACTCATCTCAGGTATAAATATAAAACAGAGGTTCCAAACAGTCTCTTTCAGCCTCAGACATTGGATAGGTAGGGGAATACAGATAGTGGATATAGTGTGGACTTTGTGACAGAGACTGAACACAGTGGCTTACGTCTTCCAAAGATTTACATGACAAGAAAACTTTATCAGTGAAATGTGGTTTATAGATCTAATGGTTGGATACAGAGACTTACCAGGGACACCAATAATCGCGAGGATGGGATAGTAAATCGTTTCAATCATTTTCAGAGCATAATAGATCCGAAATTCTAATATCATCCAAACATAATCAGCAGTAACCAAGCCAAACCAAAAGGAGAAAGTCCTGCTGTCCATTGTTGTAATATTCCAATCTATTGTCCTCAGATTCTGACCCATTGTTGCAATATTCTTATCAATTGTTCCGAGATTCTGATCGATCCAATCTCTGTCTCTCTCTGCAGCCATGGATCTCTGTTAGTGCCGGGGGTAATGCTCCCACTGACACTATGAGTTAACACATTGAAAGGACTCCCTTATTAATAGAACAGGGAAAACCTCCAGTGACACAATTGGGGTCCATAGTGACTGACATTAATTACAGTCAATGAACAAACAGGTTCAGTTAACCCCTTTTTCTCCAACAATTTTTGTACCACAATAGTGTGGAAGTGTTCCTATGTCTAGTTGGGATATATGAGGTTTGTTGAAAAAAGGAATGGTGGAAATAGCAGAGGCACTGGCCAGAAGCTTTCAATCCTCCTTGGATCTGGGAGTGCTGACAGAGGACTGGAGGGTTGGAAATGTTACAACCTGCTTTAAAAAGGAGACATGAACTGAACCCTGCAACTACTGACCAGTCAGTCAAATGTCAGTGGTTGGAAATTTCTAGAGGCCATAACCCTGTACAAACATATATCTTTCTTGGAAAAACATGGTATAATAAATAACAAACAGCACGGATAGGTTAATGACCAATCACGTCTGATAATCATGATCAAGTTCGTTGATAACATAACTGAGTGTTGAAGAGGATAGTGTGTTTTATGTTATGTTTACGGACTTTCAAAAGGCCTGTGATCAAATGACATGTCATAGACTTGTTATGAAAATTTTGGAATAGCAATTTTTTAAAGTGTGAAAATAGATAAGTCCCCTGGGCCAGATGGGATTTATCCTAGGATTCTCTGGGAAGCCAGGGAGGAGATTGCAGAGCTTTTGTCCTTGATCTCTACGTCGTCATTGTCGACAGGAATAGTGCCGGAAGACTGGAGGATAGCGAATGTTGTCCCCTTGTTCAAGAAGGGGAGTAGAGACTGCCCTGGTAATTATAGACCTGTGAGCCTTACTTGGGTTGTGGGTAAAATGTTGGAAAAGGTTATAAGAGATAGGATTTATAATCATCCTGAAAAGAATAAGTTCATTAGCGATAGTCAGGACGGTTTTGTGAAGGGTAGGTCGTGCCTCACAAACCTTATTGAGTTTTTTGAGAAGGTGACCAAACAGGTGGATGAGGGTAAAGCAGTGGATGTGGTGTATATGGATTTCAGGAAGGCGTTTGATAAGGTTCCCCACGGTAGCCTATTGCAGAAAATACGGAAGTATGGGATTGAAGGTGATTTAGAGCTTTGGATCAGAAATTGGCTAGCTGAAAGAAGACAGAGGGTGGTGGTTGATGGCAAATGTTCATCCTGGAGTTTATTTAATAGTGGTGGACCGCAAGGATCTGTTTTGGGGCCACTGCTGTTTGTCATTTTAATAAATGACCTGGATGAGAGTGTAGACGGATGGGTTAGTAAATTTGCGGATGACACGAAGGTCGGTGGAGTTGTGGATAGTGCCGAAGGAGGTTGTCGGTTACAAAGGGACATAGATAGGCTGCGGAGCTGGCCTGAGAGATGGCAAATGGAGTTTAATGCGGAAAAGTGTGAGGTGATTCACTTTGGAAGGAGTAACAGGAATGCAGAGTAATGGGCTAATGGGAAGATTCTTGGTAGTGTAGATGAACAGAGAGGTCTTGGTGTCCAGGTACATAAATCCCTGAAAGTTGCCACCCAGGTTAATAGGGCTGTTAAGAAGGCATATGGTGTGTTAGCTTTTATTAGTAGGGGGATCGAGTTTCGGAGCCACGAGGTCATGCTGCAGCTGTACAAATCTCTGGTGCGGCCGCACCTGGAGTATTGCGTACAGTTCTGGTCACCGCATTATAGGAAGGATGTGGAAGCTTTGGAAAGGGTGCAGAGGAGATTTACTAGGATGTTGCCTGGTATGGAGTGAAGATGTTACGAGGAAAGGCTGTGGGACTTGAGGTTGTTTTCGTTGGAGAGAAGGAGGAGGGGAGGTGACTTAATAGAGACATATAAGATAATCAGAGGGTTAGATAGGGTGGATAGTGAGAGTCTATTTCCCCGGATGGTGATGACAAACACGAGGGGACATAGCTTTAAGTTGAGGGGTGATAGATATAGGACAGATGTGAGAGGTAGTTTCTTTACTCAGAGAGTAGTAGGGGCGTGGAACGCCCTGCCTGCAACAGTAGTGGACTCGCCAACTTTCAGGGGATTTAAGTGGTCATTGGATAGACATATGGATGAAAATGGAATAGTGTAGGTCAGATGGTTTCACAGGTCGGCTCAACATCGAGGGCCGAAGGGCCTGTACTGCGTTGTAATGTTCTATGTTCTATGAAAAATGGAGCACATGGATTAATGTGACAGTCATAGCGTGGATATGACACTGACTCAGGGACAGAAAGTAGAGAGAAGTGATGAACGGGCATTGTTCAGACTGGTGGAGGGGGAGTATTCAGTGTTGTTTCTCAGGGGTTAGTATTAGAATCAGTGCTTTTCCTGACTTGTAGATAGATGTACAAGTGATAGAGACTTGTACGTAAAAAAAACATAATTTCAATGCTTGCAGATGACATGAAACTCATAAATAAGGATGGCAAACGCGCAGACCACAGAATTATCCAATCTCACTGACTTAAATTTATTATAGACTATAATACAAATTAAAAATTATTTATCACTCTCTCTTACTTATTTGTGTGATTTGCCTATGAGTGTGCGCTTCAATGTGCACCGTATATTTTTATTATTTTATTCTGATCCAGTTTAGATTGTTAAGTATAATAAACTCACCTCTTGTTTAAACTCAAGAAAACCTGTCCGATTGGTTCTTTCACGATCACAATAAAGGTAAAAGGTAAAATACTCACTGAGGTAGTCAGCACGTCCACTGCTAAAAAGGAACAAATCCAGTTGCGAACAAATGAAAGATAGGACAAGAGGGGAGACTGAGACCTCTCCTCACCTGCTGTAACAGAAATGTGGAGGTTCTCGAGATTGTAACCCGACGACAAACGAGAAATTGGAAGTGTCACAGAGTCACAGAGTTATACAGGACAGAAACAGTCCATTCGCACCACTGTGTCCTTGTCGACCATCAAGCCTGTCCATTTTAATCCATTTTCCAGCACCAGTCCAGTAACCTTGTATGCTATGGCACTTCAAGTGCTAATCTAAATACTTCTTGAATCCTGTAAGGGTCCTGCCTCTTCCACCCCTTCAGGCAGTGTGTTCCGGATTCCAACCACCCTCTCGGTGAATTTTTCTCCCTCAAATCACCTCTCAACCGCCTACCCCTTAACTTCAATCAATGCCCCATGGTTACTGACACCTCCACGAAGGGAAAAGATTTCTTCCTATCTACCCTATCTGTGCCCTCATAATTTGTCGTGCTTTCCGTCTCTCACTCTTTTCGAATAAAGGAAGTAGATTCGCAATAAGGGAGTTACATATAGAGTGAAGTAACTTGGCGCAGGCGAAAACCCCTCTCTGTTGAAAAGTTGAGTAATGTAGCAGGACAGTTAGGGATTACTCTCCATCCAAAGCTAGGAAACCCGAAATCCTAAGACTTGTGGCCAACCATTTTTCACTTGAAGCTGAAGACTCAAACAGAGTTAGAATCACTAACAGATAGAGTAATGTTACCGAAGGTAAAACTAGAACAGAAGAGACTAGAATTAGAATTCCAGAGAGCGTGAGAAAGAGCAGAGTAAGTGTCAATAAAGGGAATAAGTAAGAGTGTTCCAGAAGGAGAAGGAGGAAAGGGAGTTAAGGTGGCTCAAACAACTCGATGAAGACCCAGTGCACCTGGTGAAGGCACAGCTAGTGAGGGAGCTGCCCCCAGCTCAGGACCATGTGCTGAACTCTTAAACATCTCCCAGTTCATTCCAAAGTTCAATGAGGAGGATGTGGGAGAATGTTTCATCACTTTTGATAAGCTTGCAAAGCAGCTGAAATGGCCGGAAGACAGCTGGATGCTGTTTTTACAAAACATAATAACAGGGAAAGCCCATGGGGTTTATTCACTGCTGCCAGATAAAAGTTCATTAGATTATGAGGTGACTAAAAATGCTATCCTGGGTGTACATGAGATAGTATCAGAAGTGAACCGCCAATGATTCTGAACCCTCGGAAAGCAGCCTGGCTAAACTGACCTCGAGTTTGAAGGAGTTACGCAGCTAAGGAATATAGGAACATAGGAGCTGAATTCAACCATTCAGCCCATCGATCCTGCTCGACTATTCAATATGATCCTGGCTGATCATCCTCTTCAATGCCTTTTCCCCACACTATCCTCATATCCCCTTATGTCAGTGGTATATAGAAATCTGTCAATCTCTGTTTTAAACATACTCAATGACTGCGCTTCCATAGCCCTCTGGGGTAGAGAATTCCAAAGGTTCACAACCCTCTGAGTAAAGAAATCACTCCTCATCTCTGTCCTAAGTGGCTTTCAAATTGTGTCCCTTGGTTCTAGACTTCCCAACCAGGGGAAACATCTTAGCTGCCTTGTCTATCCCTTTAAGTATTTTGTAGGTTTCAATGAGATCACCGTTCATTCTTCGAAACTCGAGAAAATACATGTTCAGTTTCTTCAATCTCTTTTCGGAGAACAGTCCCGCCATCCCAGGAACAAGTCTGGTGAATCTTTGTTACAGTCCCTCTATGGTCATAATATCCTTCCTCAGATAAGGGTACCAAAACTGCACACAGTACTCCAGGTGCGATCTAACCAAGGTTCTGTACAATTGAATCAAGACTTCACTACTCCTGTATTCAAATCCTCTAACGATAAAAGTAACACACATTAGCCTTCCTAAATGCTTGCTGCACCTGCATGTTAGCTTTAAGTGACCTAT
Source organism: Heterodontus francisci (assembly GCF_036365525.1). Classification (NCBI taxonomy): domain Eukaryota; kingdom Metazoa; phylum Chordata; class Chondrichthyes; order Heterodontiformes; family Heterodontidae; genus Heterodontus; species Heterodontus francisci. The sequence continues at coordinate 2,405,054 of NW_027142342.1, forward strand.
TGACAAGGACACCCAGGTCCCTTTGTACATCTACACTTTCTCATCTCTTACCATTTAAGAAATACTCTGCACATCTATTCATTCTACCCAAGTGGCCCACCTCACAGTTTTCCACATTATATTCCATCTACCATGTTCTTGCCCACTCACTAAGTCTGTCCAAATCCCCTTGAAGCCGTTTTGCATCTTCCTCATAACTCACATTCCCACCTAGTTTTGTGTCATCTGCAAACTTGAACATATTACTTTGGTCCCCATATCCAAATCATCGATATATATTGTGAACAGCTGGGGCCCAAGTACTGTGCCCTGCGGTACCCCACTAGTCACATCCTGCCAACGCAAGAATGGCCCGTTTATTCCTACTTTCTGTTTCCTGCCTGTTAACCAATTCTTACTGCATGTCAGTATATTACCTCCTTTCCCATGTGTTTTAATTTTACTTACCAAGCTCCTGTGGCGCACTTTATCAAAAGCCTTCCGAAAATCCACCGGCTCCCCTTTTCTATTCTGTGAGTAACATCCTAAAAAAACCCCAACAGGTTCGGCATGAATGATTTCCTATTCATAAATCCATGTTGACTCTGCCCAATCAGATCCATTTATCACATACTTTAGAATAGATTCTAGCACTTTCCCTAGTACTGATGGAAGCCTAACAGGTCTGTAATTCCCAATTTTCTCTTTCCCTCCCTTCTTAAATAGTGGGGTGACATTTGCGACCTTCCAATCTGCAGGAAGCGTTTCAGAATTGATAGAATTTTGAAAGTGGATCACCAATGTATCTACAATCCCCATAACTACTTCCTTCAACACTCTGGGATGTAGAATATCAGATCTTGATGAATTATCAACCTTCAGCACGATTAAATTCGCCAATACAACTTCTTACTAATACTAATTTCCCTCAATTCCTCATTCTCCCAAATCCCTTGGATCTCTAATTCTGGGAGATTTCTTGTATCTTCCACAGTGAAGAAAGACACAAGATAATCATTTAGCTTCTCTGCCATTTCTTTATTCTCCATTATAAATTCTCCTGACTCTGCCTGTAATGGACCCACATTTGTCTTTGCTAAATGCTTCCTTTAAAAGTACCTATAGAAGATTTTGCAATGCATTTTCGAGTTTACTTTTGATCAGTAGATATGGACACTCAAGATAGAGCCCACATATGAAACCCTTAGAATGGTGATCCTTCTCCAGGAGTTTCCACTGTATTAAGGCAGGCCACCTCCCATTAAAACCCACATAGAGGAACAAAAGGTTCAAAGAGCCAGACAGGTTGCAATTCTGGTCGATGACTTTTCCTTTGCACACAAGGCCTTACCCCAAATGTAAACACTTCCCCAGTCACTCCAAAGACCCGAGAATAAAAGGTGGGAGGGTGATAGGAGCCCGAACAGCCATGGGCAAGAAGGAAAGGCTGGACACCCAGGGGACCCTCCTCAGGCCAAATTGGATATTACTGAGAGCAGGAGGAATGGCCGAGACCTGTGTGTTTCCACTGTAATAAGGCAGGTCACCATCGAGCTGAATGCTGGAAGTTATGGGAAAACCTGTAGCGTTAATCAGGGTCCACCAGATCAGTGCAGGAAAAGGGGCCCTGATGGAAAGCACGGCAGATCAGGCTGTGCCTTTCACTGCAGCTATCAAACCCAGTAAACCTACCACTGAAATTGCGGGAAAACTTAACAAAATCCCTGAGAGTTACCAGAATGTTTTCCCAAGGAAAGGTGACCCCCATACACCTCGACTGAGGCAAGCAAGTCCATAGTTATTTTCAGGGATACAGGGGCCACCCAATCCCTTCTGCTGAGAAAATACATGACCTTTCCTCCAGAGAGTGCAGTGAATGCTAGAGTGTAAGCGAATGGTATCGGAAGACAGTATATGCACCTTAATATGAGCTGGTCTTTGAGTGTGACCCAGTTTCAGGACTGGTAACCATCGGGATTGTCCCTAGTTTATCAGTGTATGGGTCGACCTGCTCCTGGGTAATGCTCTGACTGGGGAAAAGGTGGTAGCTTCCCCAGTAGTTCTTTAGAGACGAAAAGAGGTTCGGGAGACAGAGCAGTTACAGAAGAAGGTCCCTGGCATTCTCCCTGATTGTGTGGTGACTCGGTCCATGGCCAAACAATCCCCTGACCTAACACTGCAGACGGATGACCCTACTGTCTTGTTGTCTGAAACCTTCTTTGGGATGTTAGAGGACCCAAAGGATGTGTTAAACAGATTTTCCTTAGTTGAGCCTCAACAACCTGAACCAGTGTTAAAAAATAGCACAGACTGTCCAAACTAAAACTGAAACAGAGGGAGTTGCAGAGTGCTACTATTTAAAGAATGAGGTGCTGATGAGGAAGTGTAGACGTCCTCACAGACCTGTGGATGAAGAGTGGACAGTGCTTCACCAGATGGTGGTGCCGCTGAGGGACCTTAATATTTCTTCAAGAATGGCCCACGAGATTCCAATGACTGGACATATCATTGCATGAAAAATCAAAGCCCGCATAAGACAGTATTTTGACTGGTCACAACTCCACAAAGATGTGGTGGAGTTCTGTAAAACTGTTCACACATGTCAGGTTCTGGGGAAGTCCCAAACTGCAATAAAACCTGCACCCCTATTTCCCATACCAACTTTTGGGGAACCCTTAAGCAGAATGCTGGTGAATTGTGTGGGACAAATGCTGAAAACAAAACGGGACTACCAGTGTCTTCTCACCATTATGGATGTGGTGACCCGATTCCCAGAGGCCATTGGCCCGAAGAACCATCTCTGCCAAGGTAGTGGTGGAGGGGCTAACCCAATTCTTTACTCGATATGGGCTGTCTGCTGAGATCCGGGTGGACCAGGGCACACTTTTTACGTGCAGTATTTTTGAAAAGGTCATGGGTATTCTGGACCTAACCTAGCTAAAGTCCGTAGCCTATCACCCACTGTCACAAGGGGCTTTGGAGCAGTACCACCCGATCCTAAAGATAATGGTCAGGTCATACTGCTATGAGTTACCCCATGACTGGGACAAAGGGTTGGGATTTCTCCTGTTGGATACCAGGGACTTATCCAATGATTCCACTGGCTTTAGTCTATTTGAATTAGTTTATGGAGACAAGGTGAGAGGTCCTCTTAAACGAATCAAGGAGAGGTTTTTGGGACACAGGGATGAGTCTTCCATTTTAGACGACATTTCCATGTTCTGGGAGCGGCTCACGAGAGCCTGTGCAATGGCTCAGGAACACCTAATGACCTCTCAGGCAGCTATGAAAAGATAAGGAGACAAAAATGTCAAGGCTGGAACGTTTCAGCCCAGAGACCATGTATTGTTACTACTCCCAATTCAGGGTGAACCCCTGAAATCCCAGTTCAGTGGTCCATATCGAGTGACAAAAGGAATATTCAGGTAAATTATTTAATTGACACCCAGACGAAAGGAAAACAAGTAAAGGCTGTGGAGGGGACAGACAAGTACAGATCTGTCAGACAGTCAGGAGCGAAGGATTGGAAAGGACAGTGAGGACAGGTTAGAGGAGGGCCAGGAGTACTCCCAACTGGAACCCCCTGCTCTCCGATTGGTCAACCCTGAAATGTTAGATAGATTAGACCCCACGCTCTCCTCCTTAAATGCAGGTCAAAGAGGCACCCTAAAAAGGTTGAGAACAGCATTTACAGAAAAGCGCAAGGGCAAGGAAAGTTCCCAGAAACGGTGCCAATGGTGTGGGAGATGCCTTACCTAGTCAAAGTGCCGCAAGAGAGTGCAGTGAAAGTTGGACAGACACTTGCGAGCGGTAATGTCCCCAAGGACATAGGGCAGATCAGAAAAAAATGCTCCCCATCATCAAGGGAAAAGGGAACGGCAAACACCCTAAAGTAAACAGCACTTGTGTACCTCACCAGAAAGCTAAAAGTAAGGTCAGTGTGGATCTACCCACTGAAGAACCCAATGATCAGGTCCCAAACCCAAAGCTCATCAAACCCAACCATCCTCGTCAAAGCTCCAACACAATTAGATCAGTACACCTGTAACAGACAATGTCAGCTGCAGTAAATCCAAGATTAATGTGTGAATTTGTGAAGTTATTATTGAGAATGAATGTGGGTTTCCTTCTATTTCCTCCCACAATTGTGTCATGAAATGTTTCTATTCTCACTTTTCTTTCCATGTGCTGCGGCGGTGTCAAGATAACACGATGTGCCAAATGAGGAATTTTAATTCATCAGTTGGAAACTTACACTAAACATTTAATGGAGAAAATCCTGCAGTTAACCATGAAAAAACAGGCAGCCAAGATGGCCACCACAATTGTTATCTGAAACACCTTTTCACATTCCAAGGCCTCCAACAGGAGACACATCTCTTATGAGCCTGGACCCAAATCACTGGCTTGCTCTCGTGCTTCATTTACCTAAGCTTACAATCATTAACACGGCATACGAGGCCATCCTGACACATTGACTTTGAAAGAGCAAACTTCTCCAACAGTAAATAGTAGTATTCTGAGCCCTGGGGAGATATAATTTCTATACTTGAATCTCATTATAAGGGTACAAAGATTACAATGAGGCAGTCATGAGACCTTCTGTCCATCTCTGTGAAAGCTGGGAGTTTCCCCTGGACAAAGACAGACAAGCCAGTGATTAAAACTGTGCAGGAGCAGAAGGGCTGTGCCCCGCTCCCCCACCACCCCCCCCCCCCCCGCACCCCCGCACCTCTCAGACCGTCTCTCTCTCCAGATAACATCACAAGTTTGAAAAAAAAACATGCGACTGTGGGCCCTCCAAGCCTTCCGATTGCTGCAGACAGAGTAACCAGTTGAAGAAAGCCACCTACAAATCTGCCTCCAAGAGAACACTGAGCCATGTGTGCCTGCCACAAATGCACTTCAACCAGCCAAAAACTTTGGGAAAACAATTTCAGCCAGAAGACCACCGAATCTTCCAACCTCACAGAATAACAAAGAAGAAAGAACAAAGAACAGTACAGCACAGGAACAGGCCATTCGGCCCTCCAAGCCTGCACCGATCTTGATGCCTGCCTAAACTAAATCCTTCTGCACTTCCGGGGCCCATATCCCTCTATTCGCACCTGTTCATGTATTTGTCAAGATGTCTCTTAAACGTCGCTTTCGTACCTGCTTCCACCACCTCCCCTGACAGCACGTTCCAGACACTCACCACTATCTATGTAAAAAACTTGCCTCGCACATCCCTCTAAACTTTGCACCTCGTACCTTAGGGCGGCACAGTGGCGCAGTGGTTAGCACCGCAGCCTCACAGCTCCAGGGACCCGGGTTCGATTCCGGGTACTGCCTGTGTGGAGTTTGCAAGTTCTCCCTGTGTATGCGTGGGTTTTCTCCGGGTGCTCCGGTTTCCTCCCACAAGCCAAAAGACTTGCAGGTTGATAGGTAAATAGGCCATTATAAATTGTCACTAGTATAGGTAGGTGGTAGGGAAGTATAGGGACAGGTGGGGATGTTTGGTAGGAATATGGGATTAGTGTAGGATTAGTATGAATGGGTGGTTGATGTTCGGCACAGACTCGGTGGGCCGAAGGGCCTGTTTCAGTGCTGTATCTCTAATCTAATCTAATCTAATCTATGTCCCCTAGTAACTGACTCTTCCACCCTGGGAAAAAGCTTCTGACTATCCACTCTGTCCATGCCGCTCATAACTTTGTAAACCTCGATCATGTCAGCTACCAGGAAGGTTATATAGTCTGGGGCTGTTCTCCTTGGAACAGAGAAGGCAGAGGGGAAATGTGATTCAAATGTACAAAATTGCGTGGGGCCTGGATAGAGTGGAGGTGAAGGGTCGATTCACCTGAGCAGAGAGATCAGTGACGAAGTGGCATAGATTTAAAGTGCTTGGTAGAAAGACTATAGGGGAGATGAGGACTTTACTTTCTCCCAGAGGGTGGTGGGAGTCTGGAATTCATTGCCCGGAAGGGTAGTTAAGGCAGGAACCCACAACTCATTCCAAACAGAATATGCACCTCATGTGCCGTAATCTATCAAATGCTGGAAGGTGGGATTAGAATGGGTGGATCATTTTCAGCTGGTATTGACACGATGCGCCAAGTGGTCTCTTTATGTGCTATAAACTTTCTATGATTCTAAGATGCAACTCAGGCAATGTTGAAAGACGAGGTAGGTCAGATACTAGACTGGTTTAAAATTGAGAAAGAGGAAGTATTAGATTAGCTATCTGTACTTAAAGTGAATAAAAACCAGGACAAGTTAACATGCATCCAAGGATACTGAGGGAAGTGAGGGTGGAAATCGCAGAGGTACTGACCATAATTTTTCAATCTTCCTTAGACTCGGGGGTGATGACAGAGGGCTGGAGAATTGCAAACGTTACACCCTTGTTCAAAAGAGGGTGTAAAGTTAAGCCCAGCCACTACAGTTAAACCAGTCAGTTGAACTACAGTGGTGGGAAAACGTCGAGAAAAAATAATTTGGGACAAAATGAATAGTCACATGGGCAGATGCGAGTTAATAACGGAAAGCCAGCATGGATTTCTAAAGGGAAAATCATGTTTAACTGTCTTGCTGGAGTTTTTGAGGTGGTAACAGAGAGTTGATGAAGGCAATGCTGTTGATGGGGTTTACATGGACTTTCATACAACAGTCTATTCAGATTCAATTGAACCATTACTTCGATCTTGGAATTCAGAGTAGAATCTCAAAATTTGCCCATGACACCAAACTTTGAGGAGTGGTAAACAGTGAGGATGATATAAACTGCCTACAACAGGATAGGCTATCAGAATGGGCAGAGAAGTGGCAGATCGAATTTAATACAGAGGAGTGTGAGGTGATGCATCTTGGCAGGAGCAATAGTGTCAGGCTATGCAGACAGAATGGTACAGTTCTAAAGAGTATGCAGGAACAGATGGACCTGTGTGTGGATGTGCAGAGATCTTTGAACGTGGCAGGACATATTGAGAGAATGACAACAAAGCATATGAGATCTTGAGCTTCTTAAATAGAGGCATAGACTACAAAGCAGGAAGTTATGCTGAAAATGTATACAACTCTGGTTAGGCCCAAAGTGAAGTATTGTGTCCAGCTCTGGTCATCATATTTTAGGAAGGATGTGAGGATCCTTGAGAGGGTGCAGAGGAGATTTACCAGAATAGTTCCAGGGATGGGGATTTTGTTACAATCCTAGGTTGGGAAAGCTGGGGTTGTTCTTCCTGGAGTAATTGCGATTGAGGGAACATTTCCTAGAAGTGTATAAGATTATGAGAGAATCATAGAGAATCAGAGAGCTGTTCCAGCACAGATGGAGCCAATCAGCCCATTGTATCTGCACCTGTTCTCTGACTGAGCAATTTACGTAGTGCCATTTCCCTGCCTTTTCCCCATAATCCTACACATTCTTCCTTTTCAGGTGTCTAAATAATTCCCTTCTGATTGTGTCAAGTGAACCTCTTTCAATCACACTCTCTGACACTGCATTCCAGATCCTAACCACTAACTTGTGAAAGTATTTTCCTCATGTTGGCATTGCTATTTTTTAAACCAATTACATTAAATCTAAACCCATCCATTCTTGATCGTTTGACGAGTGGGAACAGTTTTTCCCTACCTACTCTGTCCAGACCCCTCATGATTTTGAAAGGTTTAGATAAGATAGAGACAAGGAAAAACTGTTCCCATTAACTGATGAAACACGGACCAGGGAATACAGATGGAAGGTTTTGGGTAAGAGATGCAGGGGGAATATGAGGAAGAGTTTTTTTACACAGTGGATGGTAATGAGCTGGAACTCATTGCCCATGAGGGTGGTGGAAGCCGAGGCTATCAATGATTTAGGAACATAGGACCATAAGAAAAGGAGTAGGCCATTCAGCCCATCCAGCCTGACCTGCCATTCAATATGATCGTGGCTCATCATCCACTTCAATGCCTTTTCCCCACACTATCCTCATATCCTTTTATCTCATTGATATTTAGAAATGTGTCAATCTCTGCTTTAAACATAAACAATGACTGAGCTTCCACAGCCCTCTAGGGTAGAGAATTCCAAAGATTCACAACCCTCTGAGTAGTGACATTTTTCCTCATCTCTGTCCTTATTTTGAAATTGTGTCTGCTAATTCTAGATTCCCCAACCAGGGGAAACATCTTAGCTGCATCTACCCTGTCCATCTCCTAAAGTATTTTGTAGGTTTCAATGAGATCACCTCTGATTCTTCGAAACTCTAGAGAATAGTTTTCCCAATCCCTCTTCATGGGAGAGTCCCGCCATCCCAGGAACAAGTCTGATGAACCGTCGTTGCACTCCCTCAATGGCAATAATCTCCTTCCTAAAGTAAGGGGACTAAAACTGCGCACAATACTCCAAGTGCGGTCTAACTAAAGTTCTGTACAATTGTCGCAAGACTTCACTACTCCAGTACTCAAATCCTCTTACGATAAAGGCTAACATGCCATTAACCTTTGTAATTGTTTGCTGCACCTGCATGTTAGCTTTCAGTGACTTATTGGCAAGGACACCCAGGCCGCTTTGTACATCTACACTTCCTAATTTATCATTTAAGAAATACTCTGCACATCTATTCCTGCTACCAAAGTGGATTACCTGGCATTTTTCAATATTATTTTCCACCTAACATGTTCTTGCCCACTCACTAAGTCTGAACAATTCCCCTTGAAGCGGCTTTGCATCTTCCTCACTGTACACATTCCCACCTAGTTTTGTGTCAGATGCAAACTTGGAAATATTACATTTGGTCCACACATCCAAATCATTGAAATATATTGTGAACAGCTGAGGCCCAATCTCTGATCCCTGCAGTACCCCACTAGTCATAGCATGCCAACGCGAAAATGATCCGTTTATTCCTCCTCACTGTTTCCAATCTGTTAACCAATCCTTAATCCATGCCAGTATATTACCTCCGACACCATGTATTTTAATTTTGCGAAGCAAGCTCATTTGGGGGTTCTGAAAACCTTCTGAAAATACAAGTATACCATCTCTGCCAACTCCTCTTAATCAATTCTGTTGTTATCATCCTCAAAATCTCCAACAGGTTCGTCAAACATGATTCCCCATTCATAAATCCATGTTAACTATGCCCAATCAGATCATTATTATCCAAATGTCCATTTATAACATCATTTAGAATTGATTATAGCAGGTTCCCAACGATTAATTTAAGGCTAACAGCTTTGTAATTCCCTGTTTTCGCTCTCCCTCCCTTCTTAAATAGTGGGGTGACATTTGCATCCTTCCAATCTGCAGGAACCGCTCCGGAATCTACAACATTTTTGAAGATGATCAGCAATGCATCCACTATCTCCATAGCGATCTCCTCAAACACTCTGGGACGTAGAATATCAGGTGCTGGGGACATAGCAACCTTCAGCCCCATTAATTTCTCCAATACAACCTTCTTAGTAATACTAACTTCCTTTAATTCATTGCAGTTCTGAAGAAGGGTCACTGACCTGAAACGTTAACTCTGCTTCTCTCTACACAGATGCTGCCGGACCTGCTGAGTGTTTCCAGCATTTCTTGTTTTTATTCAAGATTTCCAGCATCCTCAGTATTTTACTTCTAATTTCCTTCAATTCATCATTCCCCCAATCCCTTGGATCTCTAATTCTGGTTGATTTCTTTTATATGTCTCGGTGAAGACAGACACAAAATAATCATTTAGCTTCTCTGCAATTTCGCTGTTCCCATTATAAATTCTACTGACACTGCCTGTGATGGACTCACATTTGTCTTAGCCAAATGTTTCCTTTTTATGTACCTGTAGAAGCTTTTTACAGTCCGTTTTTATATTTTTCCAGCTAACATTCATATTCTATTCTCCCTTTCTTTATCAGTTTCTTCATTCTCCGTTGGTGTATTCTAAAATCCTCCCAATTCTCAGGTTTACTACTATTTATGGCAACTTTATTGTCCTTTTATAGAGTCATAGAGAGATACAGATGCGGCCCTTCGGCCCACAGAGTCTGTGCCTGCCAACAAACACCTATTTATACTAATCTTACATTAATCCCATATACCCTACCACATTCCCACCATTCTCCTACCACCTACCTACACTAGGGGCAATTTACAATGGCCAATCTACCTATCAACCTGCAAGTCTTTGGATGTGGGAGGAAACTGAAGCACCCAGCGGAAACCTACGCGGTCACAGTAGAAGTTGCAAACTCCACATAGGCAGTACCAAGAACTGAACCCGGGTTGCTGGAGCTGTGAAGCTGCAGTGCTAACCGCAGTTTTAATCTTATACAATCCTTAACTTCCTTTGTTGTCCACAGTGACTGCCTTTACTTTTGGGTTTTATGTGCCTGGAAGCAATGTATAGGTGCTGTAAACTATATAATATTTAATTAAAGACTATCGATTGCCTATGTACTATCATACCTTTCAATGTATTTTTCCAATCCACCTCGGGCAATTTGCCCCTCATACCTTCATAACTTCTTTTGTTCTAATTTAACACCCTGGCTTAAGAGTGAACTACATTACTTTCAAGCATAATGTAAAATTCCATCACATTATGGTAATTCATCCCTAAAGGTAACTTTACTATAAAATCATTAATTATCCCTGTCTATAATACTAGATCTACAATAGCCTGTTTTCTCGTCGGTTCCTCAACATAAAGCTCCAGAAAACCATCCGTAACACACTCCAGAAACTCGTCATTCATAGCATTTGTTCTCATTAGGTTACCCAGTCTATATGAGGATTGAAGTCACCCATGATGACTGTATTGCCCATGTTATATGATTCTCTCATCTCCATTAATGCCATGCCCCACATAAATACTACTGTTTGATGGCCTACAAACAGCTCCTACCAGTGTTTTCTCCCCCTTGTTGTTTCTTAGCTCCACCCAAACAGATTCCATATTTTGTTCTTCAGAACTGAGATCCTCCCTTACTAAGGTACTGATACAATCCCTTATTATCAGTGCAACATTATGTCCTTTCCCATTTTGCCTGTCCTTCCTAAAGGTCGAATCTGCTTGCTTATTCAGTTCTCAGTCTTGGTTACCCTGTAGCACATTTCCGTTATGACAATTGGATCAGACTCATTTACCTCTATTTGGGCCTTTAAATCATCTTCCCTGTTCTGAATACTGAGTGCATTCAGGTGCAGCGCCCTTAACCGTTCTGCGTTCTAGTTGATGCTCACCTTTGTTTCGCCTACCTTCGAATGTCACCTTCTACTTTTCTATCTCCTGTTACCAGCTTTATTTCCTCTCAATTTGATCCTTCCTCCCAATTTCAAAAGAAAACTGGATGGGTGCTTGAAGGAAGTGACCTTGCAGAGCTACGGGATTGAGTGGGGGAGTAAAACTGACTGAACTGCTCCACAGGGAACCAGCACGGTCTCGATAGGCCTAATGGAATCCTTCTGTGTGGTAAGTGACTCTAACCCTATCACTGTCTGTGACTGAATGTTGGATATGTCTCCCGTTCCTGCCAGAAAGATCCGGATACATAAAATGTCAATGAAACTGTGACGTTAACAACCACTGACAGCTCCGTCCTCACCCTGGTCTGAGGCTCCAGGTTGTGTTTCAGGAGCTCTGTGACCACCTCCTTATTGAAACAGAGTCACCTCACATACTGCTCCAGGGTTAGATGTAGGTAGGAAAAGTGCTCTTGGAAAACCCGGAGTGGGTAGGGCAGAGCCCCCTCCTCCTCCCTCGTTACAGAGCTTCCCCTCTCTGCAGCTTCTGCTCCATTTGTTGGTCATGTTACAGAGCCAGAGACACTGTAACTACAGTCCCCATACCTCGTCCAGAGTTGGGGCACAAAATCCTCTGCCCTCCCTGAATGTTTGCAGCAGCTCACAACACAACCTCCAGGAAACCATGCACAGCACCTTCCACTAACTTTACAATTACAGAAGTAAGTCAAATTCCCCTCATCTATAAGTTGGATGCCTGGTCCGTTTAAATAACACTAGAGGAGGTTCCTCCTGCTGCTGACTGTATGCTCAGCTGAGAGTGACTAACACAGGCGGTCAGTGAACATGCACAGACCAAGTTTCCAAGACGTACATCAAAGCTGTTGGAATGGTACATTGACATCACATTCAAAACCATCCTCAAATAAACAACACATACATGGAACGATTGACCTAGAGCCCTGCCCAGCGTGGGGCATTGTGCAGGCCACAGTAGAAGTGGCCATCTGTGAAAATCACACTAACTTCACATACATGGTGCTATTGACTTGGAGCCCTGCATCAAAGCTGCCGGAATAGCAGTTTGACATGACATTCCACAACTCCTCGTGCTACTAGTGCACACAATGTACACCCGGGCTAGAGTACTGCACAGCATGGGACAGTGTGCAGGCCACACCGGAAATGGCTGGGAGCTCAGCTCATACCCTTTTATAGATCCAGGCTTCCACAGTGTGGGCAACAGTGCTGCTGTAAGAGCTAAAAAATCACCACCAAGAAGAGATAGAGAGGGAAGGAAATTCACTTTAAAAGGGGACATTGAACGAGACTTGATGGAAGATTTTCAAGAATATGGGAATGGACGGGGGAATGGGACTAATTGGAGGGGTGAGGCCATGGAGGGATTCAAACACAAGAATGAGAATATTAAAATTAAGGGTGTTGCCAGACCGGGAGCCAATGTAGATCAGTGAGCACAGTTGTGATGGGTGATCGGGATTTGGTGTGAGTTAGAACACAGGCAGCAGGGTTCTGGATGGGCTGTGGTTTATAGAAGTTTATAACTGGGAAGGTGACCAGGATACAATTGGAAAAATCAAGTGAATAAAGGCACAGATGAGGGTTTATGCAGCAGATGGGCTGAGGCAGAGGTTGTGATGGGTGATATTACAGAGGTGGTAATAGGCATGGTTGGTGATGTAGGGAATATGGAGATGAATTCAGCTCAGGTATAAATGGAACACAGATGTTGTAAACAGCCTCGGATATTGGGCAGGGTGGGGTAGGTGATTCACAGATAGGAGATGGAGTTTGTGATGAAGACCAATGCCACTGGCTTCAGTCTTCCCAATATTTACGTTACAGAACAGTATTTCAGTGAAACAGGGTTTACAGATCACCTAGCGGGAAATAGAGACTTACCAGGAGCACAGACAGGACCCAAGATGAAAGATGAATTTACAAGAACTGTAATACAATTAGCAATGGGTTGACAGCTAATAGCTGGAGGTAGAGATTCACCAGGTACAGTAGCAACAGCAAGAAGGGTAGAGTAAACTACAGGAGCAGTAATGCAATTAAACATGGTTCATAGAATTAATAGCTGTATAGAAAGACTTACCAGGGATGCCAACAATAGCCAGAATGGGATAGTAAATATATTGAATTATCTCAAGTGCATACAAGATCCGATCGTCTAATGAGTACCAATCCCAATATGTAGAAAGATAGTAAAGATCCGAGGATAGACTCCTGTCCATTGTTGTAACATTCTGATCTATTGTTCTCAGATTCTGATCCATTGTTGTAACATTCCAATCTATTGTTCTCAGATTCTGATCCATTGTTGTAACATTCCAATCTATTGTTCTCAGATTCTGATCTATCCCTTCCCTCTCTCTGGAGCCACTGATCCCTGTCAGTGCCGAGCGTGATGTTCCCTTTGACGCTATGTGATAACACATTGAAAGAGTCCCTTATTAATAGAAAAGGAAAGCCTTCCAGTGACACAATTAGGGCCCATGGAGACTGACATTAATTACAGTTACTGAAGAAATAGGTTTAGTTAACCCTTTTCATTTCAACACTTTTTGTACCACAATCAACGATAACATTTGCCTAGCCTGAATGGGATATATGAGGGTGGGAAAGGTGGGAATAGCAGATGCAAAGGCCAGAATCGTCCAAAACTCCTTGGATATGTGAGTGGTGACAGAGGACTGGAGGGTTGTCAAAGTTGCACCCTGATTAAAAAAGGAGATGTGGAGAAAACTCTGTATTTACTGTCACTGATGGGGAAATTTCTAGAGTTCACATTCCAGGACAAACGTATTTGATGCTGGAGAAAAGAAAAAAAGAACATGGACAACAAATGGACAGCAGGAAGTATATGGTAAGACAAGTCATGTCTAGTAAATGTCAACAACAACAACTTATATTTATATGGTGCCTTTAATGTAATAAAACATCACAAGATGCTTCACAGGAACATTATGAAGCAACGTATGGCACAGAGACACAACAGCAGATATCAGGTCAGATGACCAACAGTTTGGTCAAAGAGGAAGATTTTATTTAGTGTCTTAAGGGAGGAATGTGATGTAGCGTGGCAGTGACAGTGGGATACTGGCAATCTCACTGAACTAGTAATCCAGAGGCGCAGGCTCATTCCCTGGGGACATGGGTTCAAAGCCCACCATAACTGATGGTGGAATTTAAAATTAAATTATGTAATGCATTCAATTGATGAATAAAAATCTGGAATTGAAATCTGGACTTAATAATGTTGCCATGAAGCCATCATCGATTAGTATAACAATCTATCTGGTTCATTAATGTCCTTTAGGGAAGGAGATCTATCATCCTTATCTGTTCTGGTCTCCATGTAACTCAATGTGGTTCACTTTTAACTGTCCTCTGAAACAGTCTAGCAAGCCAATCAGTGTCAAGAATAATTATGGATGGACAATAAAGATGTAGGAATGGTATTCCAGAGATTTTCATAAGGGTCGTTAACTAGTCTAGGACATAACTCTGGAGACAGGTCTTTGTGTCTACATTCCTGGCAATGATAATGCGAAGCCTCATGTCCACATATGTAAACAAATGTTGTTTATAAACTGTCCAGGACATAACTCTGGACACAGGTCTTTGTGTCTACATTCCTGGCAATGATAATGTGAAGCCTCATGTCCACATATGTAAACAAATGTTGTTTATAAACTGTCCAGGACATAACTCTGGACACAGGTCTTTGTGTCGACATTCCTGACAATGATAATGTGAAGCCTCATGTCCACATATATAAACAAATGTTGTTTATAAACTGTCTAGGACATAACTCTGGACACAGGTCTTTGTGTCGACATTCCTGGCAATGATAATGTGAAGCCTCATGTCCACATATATAAACAAATGTTGTTTATAAACTGTCCAGGACATAACTCTGGACACAGGTCTTTGTGTCTACATTCCTGACAATGATAATGTGAAGCCTCATGTACACATATATAAACAAATGTTGTTTATAAACTGTCCAGGGCATAACTCTGGACAGAGGTCTTTGTGTCTACATTCCTGACAATGATAATGTGAAGCCTCATGTCCACATATATAAACAAATGTTGTTTATAAACTGTCTAGGACATAACTCTGGACACAGGTCTTTGTGTCGACATTCCTGGCAATGATAATGTGAAGCCTCATGTCCACATATATAAACAAATGTTATTTATAAACTGTCATCTTTTTGATTGGTTACTCTATGGTTCAAACATGAGAATTACATGAAAGAATGAGACAGCACTCAAAGTTCAAATTAAACCCCAATGACTCTATTAGATTCAATAGGAATACTACTGGTTAACAACTGTACAAAATACCCATTCACAATGGACCGGTCAACAATACACCAATTAGTCACAAACATGTTACAAGGAGTCATGCATACATGATAACCCAGTGAGCATTTACCTCCCTGATAATCGTTCTGTCGCTGACCAAGCTCCTCGACCTTACCACTGAATCACTACTTGCAATGATTTTTACAACTTTCATATCAAGGTGGGCTGGATGTTTCATTGACAAGATCATACTGTCCTATCAAAATACACCATAAGCTACAATTGTCCAATGAGATGTCTAATTCTTTGTTCAGACTATGATATGAGATACTGCCTTGATGGTGATCATGTGTTTACATTTCCTTCAATAATTACATCACCCCTTGTGGATGTTACAGATGCCTCAGGATTGATATCAGAACAAAAAAATAGCAGATTTCCTTCCTGGTCACATACACATTTTGAACCACAGGACAATTAAACAATCCAAATTCCTTACATTCCTGACGTCTTACAAACTGTTACTTAGAGAATGTCTAGTTTATTTGCATTTCAAAACAAGACATACTCTGAC
This sequence comes from Heterodontus francisci, assembly GCF_036365525.1. Lineage (NCBI taxonomy): Eukaryota > Metazoa > Chordata > Chondrichthyes > Heterodontiformes > Heterodontidae > Heterodontus > Heterodontus francisci. Next base: position 2,421,144 of record NW_027142342.1, read on the forward strand.
ATCATTAACAATCTTTAATAAAACTCTAGAATTAAAATATCTATTCTCATGGTGTTCATTGTCAATTGTTGTAAAAACACATCTGGTTCACTAATGTCCTTTAGGGAAGGAAATCTGCCATCCTAACCTGGTCTGGCCTACATGTGATTCCAGACTCACAGCAATGTGGTTGATTCTGAAATGGCCTAGCAAGCTACTCAGTTGTACGAAACGGCAACAAAATCTAAGAAAAGCAATGAAACCGGATGGACCACCGACATCTCGGCACCAGAAACAACAAAGACAAACCCAGCCCTGTGGACCCTGTAAAGTCCTCCACACTAACATCTGGGGGCTTGTGCCAACGTTGGGAGAGCTGTCCCACAGGCTCGTCAAGCAGCAGAAAACATATTCATACTCACCGAATCACACCTTACAGACAGTGTCCCAGACAATGCCATCACCATCCCCAGGTATGGACTACAGGGGTTCAAGAAGACAGCTCAGCACCACCTTCTCAAGGGCAATTAGGGATGGCAATAAATGCTGGCAGAGCCAGCGACACCCACATCCCATAAATGAGCGAATAAAAGAAATGCCCTGTGTTTAGCTAAATCCCAACAGCTTCAGACACAATCAGTCAACAGTGGGCAGTAGTGGCTGCTGTCTCCAAACACAAAGCTCGATATCTGCGTCCTTGTTGGGACAAAACTGTAGGATTGAATTTATTTTATGATAGGACTGTTAGAACTTAGTTGTCATTTCCTTCAGTATAACGGTTAAAATAGTATTCTGTATGTAACATAACCACAACGCATGATGTTAGCTAAATATCTGGACAAGTCCTGACCTGTTGAGAACCTTTATTTTAAAGTCGTTAGACTGTGGATTATGCCAGGGAGACTGCTGGTTTTTAAACGGTATAAAACTGTAAACAATGCCCGTGTGGCCAGGAAGCTGTGAAATGAGTTATACAAAGAACAAATAACAAAGAAAGTTACAGCACAGGAACAGGCCCTTCGGCCCTCCAAGCCTGCGCCGATCCCGATCCTCTATCTAAACATGTCGCCTATTTTCTTTTTTTCACTTCCTGCCCATTCATTTATCTGTCTAGATACATCTTAAAAGTCGCTATCGTGCCCGCGTCTACCACCTCCGCTGGTAACGCAATCCACCCTCTGCGTAAAGAACTTTCCACGCATATCCTCCCGAATCTTTTCCCCTCTTACTTTTAAATCGTGACTCCTAGTAATTGAATCCCCCCACTCTGGGAAAAAGCTTCTTGCTATCCATCCTGTCTATACCTCTCATGATTTTGTACACCTCAATCAGGTCCCCCCTCAACCTCCGTCTTTCTAATGAAAATAATCCTAATCTACTCAACCTCTCTTCATAGCTAGCGCCCTCCATACCAGGCAACATCCTGGTGAACCTCCTCTGCACCCTCTCCAAAGCATCCACATCCTTTTGGTAATGTGGCGACCAGAACTGCACGCAGTCTTCCAAATGTGGCCGAACCAAAGTCTTATACAACTGTAACATGACCTGCCAACTCTTGTACTCAATACCCCGTCCGATGAAGGAAAGCATGCCGTCTGCCTTCTTGACCACTCTATTGACCTGCGTTGCCACCTTCAGGGAACAATGGACCTGAACACCCAAATCTCTCTGCACATCAATTTTCCCCAGGACTTTTCCATTTACTGTATAATTCACTCTTGAATTGGATCTTCCAAAATGCATCACCTCGCAGTTGCCCTGATTGAACTCCATCTGCCATTTATCTGCCCAAATCTCCAATCTATCTATATTCTGCTGTATTCTCTGACAGTCACCTTCACTATCTGCGACTCCACCAATCTTAGTGTCGTCTGTAAACTTGCTAATCAGACCACCTATACTTTCCTCCAAATCATTTATGTATATCACAAACAACAGTGGCCCCAGCACGGATCCCTGTGGAACACCACTGGTCACACGTCTCCATTTTGAGAAACTCCCTTCCACTGCTACTCTCTGTCTCCTGTTGCCCACCCAGTTCTTTATCCATTTGGCTAGTACACACTGGACCCCATGCGACTTCACTTTCTCCATCAGCCTATCATGGGGAACGTTATCAAACGCCTTACTGAAGTCCATGTATACGACATCTACAGCCCTTCCCTCATCAATCAACTTTGTCACTTCCTCAAAGAATTCTATTAAGTTCTATATGTACATGTGAATGCCATTAAGTGGTCACGGTGGTTGAATAGGCACAGCAGGCTGGCACCGGGTCAAGATATGACCTTTTGTAAAGGAATTCATAGCGTCAAGGCAGCTGGAATCTGGAGGCCCCTCCCCTCCCCCCCCACTCCCCACTGAACGACAATGACAATGACTTAAACCAGGCTCAAAGTACCATCATGGAAGGGTAGTTAGTTAATGACTGACCAATCAAATGAACAGAAATGGCCTTTTATCTAATATGGAACAGAAACAAACTGGTAAATGAGTATAAATTAAGAGCTTGTAAGACCCCAAAAGCGGACATCATCATCAAGAAGAAGACAGAAGATAGACTCCAATAAAGAGACAAGGTTCCACAGTTAACTGGAGGTTGAGGACCGGGTGTTCCATTGTGAACACAACTGCTGACCACTTCCCTTTGCTCAGTATCACCATGTTCTGCTTATTGTGCAGAACTTCATTCAGTCTGTGAAGCTTGTGAAAGCAGCCTCGTACACATGTAGTTTTATCGCCAGTCTGAGCTGCAAGTCCCTTTTAAATCTGATCTCCCAACATCGACTGTCATTGTAATTGACCTAAGTCTGACAATTACATTAAATCAAACCCCAGATCTTACAAGTGGTGCTGAAACCCGGGACTTAGACTACTATGCAAACCGAGGGTGTTGTCGCAAAGTTTCGCAAACATCGGAATATTCGTTTGACCAGAGAAAACTCTTGCAGGGATAAACTCTTTTGAGGGGCAGACGATTATACTAACCCAGTGAAGTCTCTTTAAATGCACAGTATGTCACAAAAAGATAATGGGAAGAAGGGTCTCTGGGAAACATATGAGGAAGAGTTAAGCACTAAGTGTAATATGGACAATATCCAGTCCCTGTTAGGAGACTGTCTATGGAAGCATGAACACGTTCCTTTTAAAATATAGTGAAGTTTATCCAGGCACACGTCTTGGCTAAACATCAGAAGGGTGAAAAGGCTTTAAATCTGACTCCATATCCAGCATCACACAGTGCACAGTGCGATGAGGAAGTGAAAGAGTCACAGGTGAGAGAAATGGTAGCTCAAAGTGAACAGACCCAGCAGCAGCAGCAGACACAGCTACAGGAGTTACACAATAAGCTAGTGTACTTCACTGTCACTATACAACAACAGACACTTAATGCAGGACAGGCTTGTGCAGTTCAGCAGCAGTTAGAGTTAGCAGAGAAACATATTGTTACTGTCACACAGGATAATGTCCAGTTGACCCAGATGTTAGAGGATTCTAGAGGTGTCCTTAGGGAGTTACAGGAGTGACCCCACCTGAAGACAGAGCATGCACAGTACAGGTCTAACATTCAGTGATTGCAAACCCAGAGGGAAAGCAGCTCCCAGTCGGGTGGAGCAGCCGTCACAAAAAGCAGAGTATAACACAGGTGGTACTAAAACGGAGCAGGAGGCCTCAGTGGGGGACAATGTTGGAGAGGGAGAACGTTTACCAATCTGTCCCGTTAAGGTAACCTCCTTAAGCTAGGGAGGAGATTGCAGAGCCTTTGTCCTTGATCTTTATGTCGTCATTGTCGACAGGAATAGTGCCGGTAGACTGGAGGATAGCAAATGTTGTCCCCTTGTTCAAGAAGTGGAGTAGAGACAGCCCTGGTAATTATAGACCTGTGAGCCTTACTTCGGTTGTGGGTAAAATGTTGGAAAAGGTTATAAGAGACAGGATTTATAATCATCTTGAAAAGAATAAGTTCATTAGAGATAGTCAGCACGGTTTTGTGACGGGTAGGTCGTGCCCCACAAACCTTATTCAGTTTTTCGAGAAGGTGACCAAACAGGTGGATGAGGGTAAAGCAGTGGATGTGGTGTATATGGATTTCAGTAAGGCGTTTGATAAGGTTCCCCACGGTAGGCTATTGCAGAAAATACGGAAGTATGGGGTTGAAGGTGATTTAGAGCTTTGGATCAGAAATTGGCTAGCTGAAAGAAGACAGAGGGTGGTGGTTGATGGCAAATGTTCATCCTGGAGTTTAGTTACTAGTGGTGTACCGCAAGGATCTGTTTTGGGGCCACTGCTGTTTGTCATTTTTATAAATGACCTGGAAGAGGGTGTAGAAGGGTGGGTTAGTAAATTTGCAGATGACACTAAGGTCGGTGGAGTTGTGGATAGTGCCGAAGGATGTTGTAGGGTACAGAGAGACATAGATAGGCTGCAGAGCTGGGCTGAGAGATGGCAAATGGAGTTTAATGCGGAAAAGTGTGAGGTGATTCACTTTGGAAGGAGTAACAGGAATGCAGAGTACTGGGCTAATGGGAAGATTCTTGGTAGTGTAGATGAACAGAGAGATCTTGGTGTCCAGGTGCATAAATCCCTGAAGGTTGCTACCCAGGTTAATAGGGCTGTTAAGAAGGCATATGGTGTGTTAGCTTTTATTAGTAGGGGGATCGAGTTTCGGAGCCACGAGGTCATGCTGCAGCTGTACAAAACTCTGGTGAGACCGCACCTGGAGTATTGCGTGCAGTTCTGGTCACCGCATTATAGGAAGGATGTGGAAGCTATCGAAAGGGTGCAGAGGAGATTTACTAGGATGTTGCCTGGTATGGAGGGAAGGTCTTACGAGGAAAGGCTGAGGGACTTGAGGTTGTTTTCGTTGGAGAGAAGGAGGAGGAGAGGTGACTTAATAGAGACATATAAGATAATCAGAGGGTTAGATAGGGTGGATAGTGAGCGTCTTTTTCCTCGGATGGTGATGGCAAACACGAGGGGACATAGCTTCAAGTTGAGGGGTGATAGATATCGGACAGATGTGAGAGGTAGTTTCTTTACTCAGAGAGTAGTAGGGGCATGGAACGCACTGCCTGCAGCAGTAGTAGATTCGCCAACTTTAAGGGCATTTAAGTGGTCATTGGATGGACATATGGATGAAAATGGAATAGTGAAGGTCAGATGGTTTCACAGGTCGGCGCAACATCGAGGGCCGAAGGGCCTGTACTGCGCTGTAATGTTCTAATTCCTTGACAGGCTGTGCCGTTAATGTGGTGACAACACCGAATGGAACAGTCTGTTACTTTCAATCCCACCAAGTCACGTGTGAGGTTGAGATATAAAAGGAAAGGAAATGTTTCGGAGCCACAGTAAGCTTGAAACAATGTCTGAAGAGAACAGGAGGAAAAGCTTGTGCTTGAGTAAGTGGGTCTGTTTTTGTATTTGAAGTTTCCTGTTTGATTTCTTTGTCTGTCTCAACCAGTGTCTATTACGGTCAGTTACGTCTGGTCCTGCATGCTGTCTGAAAGTAGTTGGTTGTTCAACATGTGTGTATAGTTATATTTTAAATTGGTGTGAGTGGGGAGGACAAAAGTTTTGATAACATGGATGTTGGAGTGTTAAATAGCAATTGCTTTCTGCTGGGAAGGAGACAGAGAGAAAGAGAGAAAGAGAGACAGAGAGAGACAGAGAGAGAGAGTGAGTGAGAGAGTGTGAGAGAGAGAGAGAATGAGAGAGAGAGAGAGAGAGAGAGGTGTTCTTCCAGGGGGGATAATGAGTAATGACACTTAGGGACGGAGGAAATGTGAGCTCTGGTACTTTGATTGTTCCTGTAGGTAAAAACCTTGAAAACCCTCTTTCCACCTCCTGCCGCTATGGGTGTGGATGACACGGACTGAAGTTCCTGTCTTTAACCGGGATCTATTCAAAATCTGGCACACTTGAGGCCTTCCACCATCGGTGGGTACCGCAGGGGCTGTGATGCATCTTTAATGCCAAGAATGGCATTTTAATTTGAGTTTTTGGTTTATTTATCTGTTTTTAATAAAATTAATTCAAAATTTAAATAAAGGGGGCCTGGCGAATAAAGTCCCCCTCGACAAAAAAACAAAACGGACTTGAGGGTTAGATAGAGAGTAAATCTCCCTCTACACTGTTGAGGGTGTGGAGGTATAAACATAGACGTCTCGTGAGACACGTCTCTGAACCTCCTCACCTCTCCCGGAATAAGAGTAGGAGGCATCCCTCCACTGCAGACTGCCGAGAGGAACAGGGTCAGTCTCCTGGCGGGTCCTCGGACTCCCCGCACTACCAGCACCATTGGAGCTCGAGCCCTAAGTCACAGCTTTCTATCCCACAAAATGGAGTGGGTACAGAAGCCTCTGTACCATTCGCAACACCCGAGGTGGGGAGGGGGAGTGGTGAAGGGCCCCTCCCCTGATGGGGGAGCCTGTGGATCCACCAGGAGAAATCGTTCCATCTCCCACTGAGTCCGGTGTCCTGGGTGGGGCTGAGACCTGTGAGGGTCAACGCTCTCGGCGCCTGTTGCTGTCATCCAGGATGGATCTGACCCGGAGGTTGATTTGAATAATGTTAACAGTGCTCTGTCTGCTGGTACTGTGGCGCTGGCAGGGTGGGAGATGGCCTCCTCTCTCTACCTCGGGTCTCACTCCGGCTGGATTTCCAGAGTCAAGAAACAACTGCCTCCCCCGAAGCTGATCACAAGCCCGGGCACCGAGGGGGAGAGGGTGTCCTCAACCACAGGCACTCATATTCCCAGTTTCCCCAGAGGAATATAGGAATGACTCCTCCACCACCGATCCTGGGGGTGTGATCATGAGGGAGGTGAGACTCGCTGGCGTGGCCGGGATGTCCACACCACATTGTGTGGTGGGTGTGTCGGCCACTGGCGGTGACGGCACGGAGGAGGATGGAGTCTCGGTGTGGGGCACGGAGGACGACCTTGAATCCATTGCCAGTGAGGCGGTGGACTCCCTCCTGCCTCCTACCGAGTCTCCTCTCATCCCCATTGCCGAACTCCGGAACTTCCTTGCTGCTTGCAGGGATTGTCCCAATAAAGTTCTGCTGGCCCTTGACCAGTGGTTGGAGTGGCTGATCATCAGGTCTGTCCGTCTTGCCCTCAAGGAGGGTTGCAAATGTGCAGACATGAAAAAGGTCTTGCGATGCCCGATGAAAGTGTTCCCCTCTGGGTTGCTGGGGGAGTTTAAGGCGATGAGCAGTTCCACTCTCTCCTCACAGTAAGATATTGGTGACAGGATGGTGGTATTTTTGACATGAAGATATCCATAGCCAGCCTCAACATCAACAGCAGCAGGGCGTCTCTCAGCCGTTTTCACAATCTCAGAATCCTCAGGGAAGGGAGATATGTGATGAGTTTTTTGCAGGAAACCCACACCGTTCCGGGAGCTGAAGCCACCTGGCTCCTGGAGCGACAGGGTGACTTGATGGATTAGCTCCCTTGACTTTGTAGACGCCTGGTGGAATCTCAATTCTGATTCAACTGCTTTCATCAGGATTACTTAGGAGCAGGCATCCGAATCGACAGCCTCGACATTTCACATCTCGGTGGCCTCCATGTGGCTGATGCAGTCCTGGGACCACCAGCTGGTGTGGGCGGAGTTCACTCCGCTCGTCAAGGGGGCAGGGTCAATGTACTGGCACTTTAACAACCGGCTGCTGGAGGACGAGTGATTCCGGGACTCGTTACGTCGATACACGGCCGCCTGGAGAAGGAAGCAGAGGGACTTCCCCTCCTTGAGGCTATGGTGGGATGTGGGCAAGACTCACATTCACGCCTTCTGTCAGGAGTACGTGAAGGGATCGACCAAGGGGCGGGAAGCCGAGATCGGGCACCTAGAGAGGGAGGTACTTGAGTTGGAGTCCCGTGTCAATCAAGCCGTCACGGAGCCTGCCTTGTGGCAGGCATACAAAGAGAAGGAAGTGCGGAGGGACCTGCAGCTCACAGGGTCCCAAGGAGTGCACGTGAGGTCGCGGATCCAGATCCGGGAAGATTTGGACCGCGCCACACCCTTCTTCTACTCACTGGAAAAATGGTGGGGGGTCGGTAAGCAGCTCATCGAGCTCCTGGCCGACGATGGATCCTCCATTATGGATCCAGAGGGAATGGAACTTTTGGTACGAACCTATTACAGTGCGTTGTCTCTCTGGACCCGTCCAGCGAGGAGACGTGCAGAGTTCTATGGGAGGACCTGCTGAATGTCAGCCTGGAGAACGCCGAAGGATTGGGGGCCCTGCTCGCATTGGTGGAGCTGTACGGATCACTCTGCCAGTTCTCGAAGGGCAAATCACTGGGGCTGTACGGGCTGACCGTGGAGCTCCACAGGGTGTTCTGGGATGCCCTCAGGGACGACAGCGCCTGTGTCCTGGGGAAATCCTGGCAACCAGGAGATGCCCCTCACGTGGCACAGGGTGGTTGTTGACCTGTTGCTGAAGAGGGATGATCTCTGCTTGCTTAAGAAATGGCGTCCAGCCTCCCTCCTCAGCACGGATTGGAAGATCTACCCCGTCCAGGAATTCCCAGAGAAACACACCTCCAGAGACACTGTAACTACAGTCCCCATACCTCGTCCGGAGTTGGGTCACCAAATCCACTCGTCTTACTGACAGTCTGTAGCAGCTCACAACACAACCTCCGGAAAACCATCCACAGCACCGCCACTAACTTTACTATCGCAGAAGTAAGTCAAACGCACCTCACCTGTAAGTTGGATGCCTGGTCATTTTAAGTAACACTAGAACAAAGAATAATACAGCACAGGAAAAGTCCATTCGGCCCTCCAAGCCTGCGCTGATCTTGTTGCCTGCCTAAACTAAAACATTCTGCACTTCCGGGGACCGTATCCCTCTTTTCCCATCCTATTCATGTATTTGTCAAGATGCCTCTTAAACGTCGCTATTGTACCTGCTTCCACCACCTCCCCCGGCAGCAAGTTCCAGGCACTCACCACCCTCTGTGTAAAGAAACTTGCCTCGCACATCCCCTCTGTATTTTCCCCTTGCACCTTAAACCTATGTCATATAGTAACTCTCTCTTTCACCCTGGGAAAAAGCTTCTGACTATCCACTCTGTCCATGCCACTCATAACTTTGTAAACCTCTGTCATATCGCCCCTCCACCTCCGTCGCTCCAGTGAAAACAATCCAAGTTTATCCAACCTCTCCTCATAGCTAATACCCTCTAGACCAAGCAACATCCTGGTTAACCTCCTCTGTACCTTCTCCAAAACCTCCACATCTTTCTGGTAGCGTGGCGACCAGAATTGCAAGCACTACTCCAAGTGTGGCCTAACTAAGGAACTGTGGACCTGTACGCCAAGATCTCTCTGCCTGTCAATACTCCTAAGGGTTATGCCATTTACTCTATACTTCCCACCTGCATTAGACCTTCCAAAATGCATCACCTCACATTTTTCCGGATTAAACTCCTTCTGCCATTTCTCCGCCCAAGTCTCCAACCGATCTATATCCTGCTGTATCCTCTGACAATCCTCATCACTATCCGCAACTCCAGCAACCTTTGTGTCGTCCGCAAAGTTACCATTCAGACCAGCTACATTTTCCTCCATATCATTTATACATACTGCAAACATCAAAGGTCCCAGCACTGATCCCTGCGGAACAACACTAGTCACATCCCTCCATTCAGAAAAGCACCCTTCCACTGCTACCCTCTGTCTTCTGTGACCGAGCCAATTCTGTATACATCTTGACAGCTCAAGTCTGATCCCATATGACTTCACCATTTGTATCGGTTTGCCATGAGGGACCTTGTCAAAGGCTTTACTGAAGTATATGTAGACAACATCCGCTGCCCTTCCTTCATCAATCATCTTTGTCACTTCCTCAAAAAACTCAATCAAGTTTGTGAGACACGACCTCCCCTTCACAAAACCATGCTGCCTCTCGCTAATAAGTTCGTTTGTTTGCAAATGGGAATAAATCCTGTCCCGAAGAATCCTCTCTAATAATTTCCCTATCACTAACGTAAGGCTCACCGGCCTGTAATTTCCTGGATTATCCTTGCTACCCTTCATAAACAGAAGAACAACATTGGCTATTATTCAGTCCTCTGGGACCTCACCTGGAGCCAATGAGGATACAAAGATTTCTGTCAAGGCCCCAGCAATTCCTCCCTCGCCTCCCTCAGTATTCTGGGGTAGATTCCATCAGGTGCTGGGGACTTATCTACCTTAATGTTTTTCAAGACTCCCAACACACCCTTTTTGATAACGACATGAACCAGACTATCTACACTCCCTTCCCTAGACTCATCATCCATCAAGTCCTTCTCTTTGGTAAATACTGATGCAAAGTATTCATTTAGTACCTCGCCCATTTCCTCGTGCTGCTGAATGTATGTTCAGCTGAGATTGACTAACATAGTCGGTCAGTGGACATGCACAGACCAAGTTAAATTGACGTACATCAAAGCTGCTGGAATGGCTGATTGAAGTCATATTCAGACACCATCTCACGCTAACAGCACATGCTCAGATTGTCTGGGTTGGAGACTGGCCCAGAAAGGAACACCGTGCTGACCAGACTAGAGCCCTGTCCAGCATGGGACACCGTGCTGACCACACTGGAGTCCTGTCCAGCATGGGGCACTGTGCTGATCACACTAGAAGTGTCGGCTGCCTTGTTCACATCATTTTATGGATCCCAGTTTCCATATCATCAGCACCAGTGGTGCAGTTGAACAGAAAATCGTGGGCGGGGAGATATATACAGGGAAATAAATTCACTTTTAAAGTTGAATTGAGAAAAGATTGAAGGAAAAAATTTTGCAGTAATATGGGAATGGCCAGAGAAATGGGACTAATTCGAGAAGTGAGGCCATGGAGCGATGCAACCACAAGAATAATAATATTAAAATTAAGGTGCTGCCAGACCGGGAGCCAATGTAGATCAGTGAGCACAGGGTTGATGGGTGATCCGGATTTGGCGTGAGTTAGGACTCAGTCAGCAGGGTTCTGGATGGGCTGTGGTTTATTGAGGTTTATAACAGGAAGGGTGACCAGGATAGAATTGGAGGAGTCAAGTCTGGATTTAACAAAGGCACAGATGAGGGTGATGCTGCAGATGGTCTGAGGCAGAGGTGGAGATGGGTGATATTACAGAGGTGGCAGGGTAGGATTGGTGATGGAGAGAATATGGAGATGACCTCAGCTCCGTTATAAATATAACACAGAGGTTGTAAACAGTCTGGTTCAGTGTCAGACATTGGACAGGGTGGGGTATGTATTTCACCGTTAGGGGATGGAGTTTGTGATGGAGACCAATGACACTGGCTTCAGTCTTCCCAAAATTTACATTACAGAACAGTATTTCAGTGAAACGTGGTTTACTGATCTCCTGGCTGGAAATAGAGACAGCAGCAGCGAAGATGATAGAGTGGATGACAAGAACTATAATGCCATCACAATGGTTTCTAGAGCCAATAGCTGGAGATATTCACCAGAAATAACAGCAGCAGCAAGGAGGGCAGAGTAAATTACAGTAGCAGTAATGCAGTTAAACATAGTTTATAGTATTAATAGCTGTATAGAGAGACTTACCAGGAACACCAACAATAGCGAGGATTGGATAGTAAATGTATTGAATAATCTTCAGTACGAGATAGATCCGACGGTCTAATGAGTACCAATCATAATATATAGAAAGACAGTAAAGATTGGAGGATAAACTCCTGTCCATTGTTGTCATATTCCAATCTATTGTTCTCAGATTCTGACCCATTGTTGTAACATTCCAATCTGTTGTCCTCAGATTCTGACCCATTGTTGTAACATTCCAATCTATTGTTCTCAGATTCTGACCCATTGTTGTAACATTCCAATTTATTGTTCTCTGATTCTAATGTATCCTCTCCCTCTCTATGGAGCCGCTGATCCTGTTAATGCCAGGGCTAATGCTCTCGCCCACTCTATGTGAAAGCACATTGAAAGGAGTCCCTTATTAATAGAAGAGGGAAATTCTCCAGTGACACAATTAGGGAGCATGGTGACTGACATTAATTACAGTCACTGAACAAACAGGTTCAGTTAACCTCTTTCAATCCAGCACTTTTTGTAGCAGAATAAGGTAGAACATTTACCCAGTCTGCATGGGTTTTGTGAGGGTTCCTGAGGGAAGGAATGGTGGAAATAGCAGAGACACTTTCCAGAATCGTTCAATCCTCCTTGGATAGGGGAGTGGTGCCAAAGACAGGAGGGTTGTAAATGTTACACCCTATTTAAAAATGGAGAGATGGGGTAAACCCTGTAATTACTGACCAGCCAGAATTGTGTCACTACGAAGGAAATTTCTAGAGGTGATAACCCAGGATATAAATATTCTTTTGCTTGAGAAATCAGTGGATAGTAACTGGCAAGCAACCTGGATATGCGAATGACAAATGACGTCTGGCAGTCTTCAACAGCAAGAGGATTTAAGTACAGGAGCAGGGATGTCTTGCTGCAATTATAAAGGGCCTTGGTGAGGCCACACCTGGAATATTGTGTGCAGTTTTGGTCTCCTTATCTGAGGAAGGATGCTCTTGCTACAGAGGGAGTGCAGTGGAGGTTTAGCAGACTGATTACTGGGATGGCGGGACTGATGTATGAGGAGAGATTGAGTTGGTTAGGATTATATTCGCTGGAGTTCAGAAGAGTGAGGGTGGATCTGATGGAAACCTACAAAATTCTAACAGGTCTTGACAGGGTTGATGCAGGGAGGATGTTCCCGATGGTGTGGGAGTCCAGAACCGGGGGTCATAGTCTAAGGGGACGGGGTAATCCTTTCAGGACTGTAATGAGGAGATATTTCTTTACCCAGAGAGTGGTGAGTCTGTGGAGTTCCCTACCACAGAAAGCAGTTGAGGCCAAAATATTGTATCTTTCCAGTTCGGAGTTAGATATAGTCGCCTTTAAACCTACTAAACCCCAGCTGATATAAGGCTAGCGTGTCCAGCCTAACCTCATAAGACAGCCCGCTCATTCCAGAAATTTGTTTAGTACACCTTCTCTGAACTGCTTCCGACACATTTATATCTTTCCTTAAATAAGGAGCCCAGTACTGTACACAACAGTCCAGATGTGGTCTCATAAATGTCCTGTATAACTGAAACATAACCTGGCTACTTTTGTATTCAATTCCTCCTGCAATACATGATTACTCGATTAGTTTCCTAATTACGTGTTGCACCTGCATAATAACCTTATACAATTCGTGCACTATGACATGCAGTTCCTCTGCATCTTCCAGCTCTGCAATTTTTCACCATTCAGATAATATGCTTCTTTTTTTATTCCACCTGCCAAAATGGGCAATTCCACATTTTGCCACATTATACTACATTTTCTAGATCTTTGCCAACTTACCCAACCTATCTATATCCCTTTGTAGACCACCTATGTCCTCTTCACAACTTACTTTCCGACCTGTCTTGGTGTCATCAGCAAATTTAGCAACCATACCTTCGGACTCTTCATCCAAGTCATTCAGTTAAATTGTAAAATGTTAGGTCCCCAGCACTGATCCCTGTGGCACACCACTCGTTACATCTGACCAAACCGAAAATGACCCATTTTTTTCCTACTCTCTGTTACCTGTTAGGTAGCAAATCTTCTATCCATGCCGAAATGTTACCCCCTACAGCATCAGTTTTTATTTTCCGCAATAATGTTTGATGTGGCACCTTAGCAAATGCCTTCTGGAAATCTAAATACAGTAAACCTACCGGCTCCCCTTTACATCTTCAAAGAACTCCAATAACTTGGTAAAACATGACGTCCCTTTCACAAAACTATGTTGACTCTACCTGATCACCTTCACTTTTCTACCTGCCCTGCTCTAACATCCTGAATAATAGCTTTGAACATCTGATCCATAGCCAGAAAGCCTTTCTCGCATGTCACAGGTCGTATGTCTACTATGTCTATTCTGATGCTGTGTTGTATTTGAACTGTCACTCCTCAATAAACTGCTGGTTACCCTTAGACCTCATTTTAGTTAATCTGTGACCCTGGATCAGATCTTACAGTGGTGCAGGAGAGGGAACAGAGTTCATGTCAAAGCCCTGCCTCCCTTTTTTATGATCCTGTATAATGGACAGGGACTACTGGGCAGTAATGTGCTCAAAGGTTATCAGCAGTAATTCATTATCCCTATATTTGTATATTTTAGAACATTAAAACATACCCCTACTCTGGTGTCCAGTGCACCCTCAATATTCATGATTAAAATATCAGAGGAGTGTGAACCAGACACCTCTGATCACCCTGAGATACAGGAGATTCTCGACTCGTTGCTGAGTGTAATCACAACCCATAAAGATGACTGTGGAAACATGAGCAGACTTGAAGAAATTAACTGACCATTGCATGCTCCATGAAGCAGTATTCATACCGAGCTGAGATTGTATTATATATTCCAGACACTATCAGGTCATTTTTATACCAGGGTGTAGTTCACAAAGACACATTCACTACTAACTGCCCGATTTAGCTGGTTAGAAAACCGGATGGCAGCTGGTGACTGACTACTGACCACCACAAACTCAACTCAGTCACTCCTGTGGGAACCCGGTTGTCTGAGAGACACCCACCCTACTCACCCGGATTCCCAGCAGCAGGACTGTCTTCTCCACCCTGGATATCTCTAATGGTTATTGGAGTATCCCAGTAAAACTAGATAAACAATTTAAATTTACATTCACTGCTGAGGACCAGAGATACCCCTGAACATGTCTGTCACAAGGTGTTCCACAATAACCCCACTATTTTACACAAACGTATGGCCGGGGCCCTTGTGAGCTTTTCACAGTCTTCATGCTTGCTGAAATATGTCGATGATCTCCTCCTCATCACCACAGACCGTGTTCACACATTTAACCCTTTCACAGGAACTACTGCAGTTACTTTGGGATTTGGACTAAAAGACCATCCACGTAAGGCTCAGCTGGTGCAAGATCGTGTCACCGTTCTAGGTGTCCAGATTGGATCACCCAGCATCAGCCCAGAACAACATCAGGTCGAGACCATCCAGCGTCTACCCCTGTCCACGTCCAAGACTGGCCTGTGTCCTATCCTCAGGCTGGTGTGGTATCAGTGGACCCTCATCCCTCGATTTGCAGAGACTGTCATTCCTCTTTATGAACTACCTAATGATGGTGATGACCAGGTTTAGCCCGGTTGGACTGAAGAGAACACGGAAGCAGCAGCACAATTGAAGAAATCTGTCGCCCAGGTAACGTGTCTTATCTCAACTAACCCTGACAACACTTACCACTTGGAGGTGGGGGACACATTGAAAAGCCTGGCTGCTGTTATATGTGGAGAAAACCAGGAGAAACTACTCCCCATTGTGAATGATCCAGAATTGTGAGTGGGACTGAACTGATTTACTCTGTTTGTGAAGGACATTTGTTAACCATGTTGTGGGGCATCAAACATTTCACTTACATCACAGGGTTCAACAGGGTGATACTGTCCAGTCCATTCCAAACTTTCCCAGTATAGGAAAGCAGTAGTAATTGTAATCCCCTGTCAGAGAGTCATAGTCATTTCAGCACAGAAAAAGACCACTCTGCCCATCGAGTCCATGCCAGCTCTTTGTTGATAAATCCAGTCAGTCTCATTCCCTAGCTCTGTCTCCATATTCCTGAAAGTTTATTTCCCTCAAGTGTCCATCCAATATCCTTTTGAAATCATTCACCATCACTGCTTCCACCACCATCGTAGGCAGTGATTTCCAGGCCATTCCCTCTCACTGTGTAAAAAAGTTGTTCCTCACATCCCCCTGTATCTCTGTCCCACCACCTTAACTCTCTTCCTTGTACCTTTAACTAATGGGAACATCTTTTATTGTCCACCTTATCCAAACACGTCATTACCTTGGATACCTCTATCAAATCTCCCCTCAATCTCCTTTACTCCAAGGAAAATATTACAGGCTTTTCCAGAGTAACCTTGTAGCTAAAGTCCTCCATCCCTGGAACGATTCTGGTAAATCTCCTCTACACCCTGTCAAGGACACTCACATCCTTCCTAAACTATGGTGAACGGAACTGGATGCAGCACTCCAGTTGGGGCCTAACCAGAGCTTTATAAAGGTTCACAATAACTTTCCTTCTTCTCTACTCACCACCTCTATTTATTTTAGGATAGTCAGCATGGATTTGTTAAGGGAAGATTTTGTTTGAACAACTTGGTCGAATTTTTTGAAGAAGTAACAAGAAAGATAAATGAGGGTAGTACAGTTGATGTGCTCTACTTGGATGTTAGCAAGGCTTTTGACAAGGTCCTACATGGCAGATTTGTTCAAAAAATAAAATCTCACGGGATCCAGGGAAATGCAGCAAGGTTGGCTCAGTGGCAGGAAAGAAAGGGTAATTGTTGATGGCTGTTTTAGAGACTAGAAGGCTGTTTCCAGTGGCGTTCCGCAGGGCTCAGTACTGGATCCCTTGCTTTTTGTGGTCTATATTAATGATTTGGAATTAAATGTAGGGGGCATTATCAAGACGTTTGCAGACGACACATAGATTGACCATGTGGTAGCTAGCGAGGAGGGCATCTGTAAAATACAGAAAGATAGTGATGGCGTGGTCAGATGGGCAGAACCGTGGCAAAAGGAATTCAACTTGGAGAAGTATGATCTGATGCATTTCGGGAGGTGAAATAAGGCAAAGGAATACAGGATTAATGGCAAAATACTGAGAAGTGTAGAGAAAGTGAGGGACCTTGGATTGAATGTCCACACGTCTCTGAAAGTAGCAGGAGAGGTCGATAAGGTGGTTAGGAAGGCATATGGAATGCTTTCCTTTATTAGCCCAGGTACAGAATAGAAGAACAGGGAGGTTAGGCTGGAACTGTATAATTCATTGATTAGGCCACAACTTGAGTGCTGTGCACAGCTCTGGTCTCCTCAGTACAGAAAGGATGTAATTGCACGAGAAAGGGTACAGAGGAGATTTTCGAGGATGTTTCCAGGACTGGAAAACTGCAGCTATAAAGAAAGGTTGGATAGACTGGGGTTGTTCTCCTTGGAACAGAGATGGCTGAGGGGAGATCTGATTGAAATGTACAAAATTGTAACGGGCCAGGATAGCAACGCAGAGGAGGAATAGAGTTAAAGTGATTGGTAGAAAGATCAGAGGGGAGATGAGGGTGGTGCTGGTCTGGAATTCACTGCCTGAAAGGGTAGTTGAGTCAGAAACCCTCAACTCATACAAAGATAGTCTGGATATGCACCTTAAGTGCAGTAATCTGCAGGTCCACGCACCAAATGCTGGAAGATGGGATTAGAACAGGTGGATCGTTTTCTGGCTGGTGCAGACAAGATGGGCCAAGTGGCTGCTTTCTGTGCCTTAACTTTCTATGATTCTATGATTCTACTGGAATGCTTCCAGGGATTGGGGTGTTTTAGTTACAAGGTTAGTTTGGAGAAGATGGAGTTGCTGTCCCTTGAGTAAAGGAGATTGAGAGAGATTTGATAGAAGTGTACAAGATTATGATCGGTTGAGATAAGATAGACAAGGAAAAACTGTTCCCATTAACTGATGAAACACGGACTAGGGGACACAGATGGAAGGTTTTGGGTAAGAGATGCAGGGGGAATATGAGGAAGAACTTCTTTACACAGTGGATGCTAATCAGCTGGAACTCAGTGCCCGTGAGGGTGGTGGAAGCCGAGACAAACAATGATTTCAAAAGGAAACTGGATGGACATCTGAAGGAAATGAACTTGCAGGGATACCGGGATTGAGCGGCGGAGTGGGGCTGACTGGATTGTTCCACAGATAGCTGGTACAGAGGGACCGAATGGCCTCCTCCTATTTCGTAAATGACTCTGACTCTCTGTGACTCTGTTGGATATGCCGCCCACTCCTGCCTGGGGAATGATCCGGATGCAGTGAAGATCAATGAAACTTTAACGGCCACTGACAGCTCCGTCCCCACCCTGGTGTGAGGCTCCAGGTCGTGTTACAGGAGTTGACACAGCTCTGTGACCACCTCCTTATTGAATCAGAGTCACCTCACACACTGCTCCTGGGTTAGGTGTAGGTAGAAAAAGTGCCCTTGGAACACCCTGGGTGAGTAGGGCAGTGCCCCCTCCTCTTTTCTCTTTACAGAGACTCCCCTCTCTGCAGCCTCTACTCCATTTGTTGGTCATGAGTCAGACTCAGAGACACTTTAACTACCGTCCCAATACCGCGTCCAGTGTTGGGTCACCATATCCTCTGTCCTCCCTGAATGTCTGCAGCAGCTCACAACACAACCTCCAGAAAACCATCCACAGCACCTCCACTAACTTTACAATAACAGAACTAAGTCTAAAGCCCCTCACCTGTAAGTTGGATGCCTGATCCTATAAAATAACTTTGGGGGCTGGTGGTGGGGATGGGGGGGTGGGGGGGGGGGGGGTCGGGGGAGGGTGCGGTGGTTCCTCGTGCTGCTGAATGTATGCTCAGCTGAGAGTGACTTGCACAGGTGGTCAGTGGACATTCACAAAGCAAGTTTGAAAATCGTACATCAATCCTGCCAAAATGGCTGATTGACATCAGTACTAACGCCTCCTCACACTAACAACACATACATGGCACCCAGGCTAGATCCCTGCCCAACATGGGACACTGTGCGGACCACACTAAAAGTGGCCAGCTGTGCAGTTCACATCATTTTATGGATTTATAATTGGAGGGTGACCAGGATAGAATTGGAAGAGTCAAGTGTGGATTTAACAATGTCACGATGAGGGTTTACGCAGCTGGTAGGCTGAGGCACATATTAAAGAGGTATTATTGGTGTCAAGGAAACACGATACGCCAATGAGGAATTTTAATTCATCAGTTGGAAACTTACATTAAAGTTTCAATGGAAAAAGTCCTGCAAAAAACTGGCAGCTAAGATGGCCACTGCAATTTGTATCTGAAGCACCTTTTCACATTCCAACGTCTCCAACAGGAGACACATGTCTGATGAGCCTGGACCCAAAATAATGGCTTGCTCTTGAGACTGAATTTGCTAAGATTGCGTTCATTAGCATGGAATTCAAGGACATCCTGACACACTGACTTTGAAAACGTAAACTACTCCATGTGTAAAGAATGACATCCTAAGCCCGAGGGAGATGGAAATTCCCCACCTTGAATCTCATTAGAAGGCTCCAGAAAATATATTGAGGTAGCCATGAGACCGTCTGACCATCTCTGTGAAAGCTGGGAGTTTCCCCTGGACAAAGACAGACAAACCAGTGATTCAAACTGGCAGAATCAGAAGGGTGGTCTCCATCCCCCCTCCCCTAGCCCCCCCCCCACCAACCCCAAGCCCCGTTCTCTTTCTGTCTCTCACCAGATGACATCACAAGTTTGAAAACCATCAGCGACTGTGGACCCTCCAATCCTACAGATTGCTACAGACTGAGGCACCAGGGTAAAACGGCCACCTACCAGTCTGCCTTCAAGAAAATCCTGAACCATGTAGATCAGTCACAACGAGCACTTCGACCAGCCAAAGACTTCAAGAGTACAACTTCAGCTGGAAGATCAGGGATTTATCAAACCTCACAGACTGCATATTATGTTTTAGAACATAGAACATAGAACATAGTACAGTACAGCACAGCACAGGCCCTTCGGCCCACGATGTTGTTCCCGACCTTTAACCTACTCTAAGATCCATCTAACTACCTACCCTTCATTCTACTATCATCCATGTACCTATCCAAGAGTCGCTTAAATGCCCCTAATGTATCTGCTTCTACCACCACCGCTGGCAGCGCATTCCACGCACCCACCACTCTCTGTGTAAAGAACCTACCTCTGACATCTCCCTGAAACCTTCCTCCAATCACCTTAAAATTATGCCCACTAGTGATAGCCCTTTCCACCCTGGGAAAAAGTCTCTGACAATCCACTCTATCTATGCCTCCCATCATCTTGTACCCCTCTATCAAGTCACCTCTCATCCTTCTTCGCTCCAATTAGAAAAGCCCTAGCTCCCTCAATCTTTCTTCGTGGGACATGCCCTCCAGTCCAGGCAGCATCCTGGTAAATCTCCTCTGCACCCTCTCTGAAGCTTCCACATCCTTCCAATAATGAAGCGACCAGAACTGAACACAATATTCCAAGTGTGGTTGAACCAGGGCCTTCTTGAGCTGCAGCATAACCTCGTGGCTCTTAAACTCAATCCCCCTGTTAATGAAAGTCAACACACCATGCGCCTTCATAACAAACCTATCAACTTGGGTGGCAACTTTGAGCGATCTATGGACATGGACCCCAAGATCCGTCTGTTCATCCACACTGCCAAGAATCCTGTCTTAGAGCCTGTATTCCACATTCAAATTCGACCTTTGATTTATTCTGGACTCTAATCCAGCCACGATTTTACTTCTTATTCTGTAATCTATTTGTGTATGTGAGATTCTTGTGTCAGTGACAGCATAAATGTATAACGTATGTTTTTATTATTTTATTATGATTGGGTTTAGATATTAAGTGTATTAAACTCACCTCTTTCATGGTTAAACTCAAGAAAACCTTTCCGATTGGTTCCTTCACTATAACACCAAAGGTAAAAAGTAAAACATCACAAAAATGGTAAATACATCCACGGATAAAAAAGAACAAACACGATTGCGGTCAAATAAGAGGAATGACAAGAGGACCGACTGTGAACCCTCATCACCTGGCTGTATCAATATGTAGGGTTGGAGGTGGAGTTAATATGGGGGTGAACTGAGCTCAGCATTAAAGATACCAGAGGCTGTAAACTTCCTGGTTCAGCCTCAGTGAGGGGATTACAGATCGTGGAGAGGGAATAGAGTTTGTGACAGAAAGTGAAGACAATGGATTCAGTCTTCTCACGATTTAAATGACAAGAACCCTAATTCACTGAAATATGGTTTATGAATCTAATAGTTGGATACAGAGACTTACCGGGGACACCAATAATAGCGAGGAAAGGATAGTAAATTAGTTGAATCATCTTCAGTGCATAATAGATCCGCCATTCTAATGTTAGCCAAGTATAATCTGCAGTAACTAAACCAAACCAAAAGGAGAAACTCCTGCTGTCCATTGTTGTAACATTCCAATCTATTGTTCTCAGATTCTGACCCATTTTTGTAACATTCCAATCTACTGCTCACAGATTCTGATCTATCCTCTCCCTCTCTCTGGAGCTGCTGATCCCTGTAAGTGCCGGGTTTGATGCACCAGCTGACACTATGGGTAAGACATTAAATGAAGACCCTTATTAATAGAAGAGGGAAACCCTCCAGTGACACAATTAGTGTCCAAAGAGACTGACATTAATTACAGTCACTGAACAAACAGGTTGAGTTAACCCCTTACAATCCAGTACTTTTGTACCACAATAACGTAGAACATTTAGCTGGTCTGGATGGGATGAGTGAGGGTTGCTGAGGGAAGGAATGGTGGAAATACCAAAGACACTGGCCAGAATCTTCCAATCCTCCTTGGATATGGGAGTGGTGACAGAGGACTGAAGGGTTGTAAATGTTATATCCTGTTTTAAAAAGGAGAGATAAATAAACCCTGCAACTACTGACCAGTCAGTGTAATGTCGGTGGTTGGAAATTTCTAGAGGCCATAACCCAGTACAAAAATATATAATCCTTGGAAAAACATGGGATAATAATTGACAAACAGGCCGGATAGGTTAATGGAAAATCATGTCTGATAATCCTGATCAAGTTCGTTGATGACAGAACTGTGAGAGCTGATGAGGATAGTGTGTTTAGTGTTATGTATATAGACTTTCAAAAGACCTGTAATCAAATAACATTTCATAGACTTGTTATGAAAAATGTAACACATGGATTATTGTGAGAGTGATAGTGTGGATATGATACTGACTCAGGGAGAGAAAGCAGAGAGAAGTGGTGAACAGACATTGTTCAGACTGGGGGAGGGGGAGAATACAGTATTGTGTCTCAGGGGTCGATATTAGAAACAGTGCTCGTCCTGACATATAGATAAATATATAAATGACATAGACTTAGAGTAAAACAAAAACATAATTTCAACTATTGCAGATGACATGTAAATCATAAATGCTGTCACTAGTGTGGCAGACAGAAGCAGGATTAATGAGGACATGGACAGTCTGGTGGTGAAATGAGAATACACATGGTGAATGAAATTTAACACATAGTACTGGGGAAGTGATTATTTTTTGAGGGATAATAAGGGGAGTGAATAGAAACTGAACTGCACCATTTAAAAGATGGTACAGGAGCACAGAGTCTGGGCGTGTATGTACAGACATCTTCAATGGTGGCTGGACAAGTGGTGAAGGATTTAAAAAGGCATCGGGGATCGTTAGAATTATAACTAGAAGCAAAGAATTTAAAAAAACAACACAAGAACATTCTGCTAAGACAAGATAAATGACTGTATAAGCCTCAGCTGGAATATTGTGTCCCATTCTGGACACCAAACTTTATGAAGGATTTCAAGGCCTTGGAGATGGTGCCTAGGTAATATACTAGAATAGTAACAGGGATGAGGGACTTCAGTTATGCGGAGAGAAGCTGAGATTGTTCTCCTTGGAGCAGAGAAGATAAAAGGGAGATTTAATCGAGGGGCTGAAAATGATGATGTGTTTTTCCAGAATAAATAAGGAGAATCTGGTTTCACTGGATGAAGGTTCAGTAACCAGAGAACACAGTTTAATGTTGATTAACAAACAAACAGAGGAGAGATGAGCAGATTTTCATTTCTTCACACAGCGAGTGTTTATGATTTGGAATTCACTTCCTGAAAGGGTTGTGGAAGCAGATTTAACAGAAGCTTTCAGTCAGGAATTGGATCAATACTAACAGGGTGATTTACTGGACTGGGAGAAAAGAACAGGGGAGAGGAATAATTGGGAAATCTCCTTCAAAGAGCTGGAACTGGTACGATTTGTTAAATAGTCTCCTCCTGTGCTGTGTGATTCTCTGATGTCTGATAACAGAAATCATTGAGTACGTATCTCATGTGTACAATTGACATTCAGCAGTTTTTAATCCCGTGATTAATTGTTACTTGTTTTCTGATGAAGACAACAGCAGAAAGACAAGCACAAAGGGCTGGTGAGATAAATTGTGTTGACAATTTGTTTATCAGATTATGACATCTCTCTCTGATCACAGACCTCGCCTGGTTTCAATCCGTCAATTACAAACTCATTGATTTTATTCCTATTTTATTTCCTGTCTATCCGTTCTCAGGATATGGGTGATACTGACAAGGAAGGCCAGCATTACTTCCCCATCCCTGGTTGCCATGAGAAAATGGTGGGCCTTCATCCTGAACCACAGCAGTCCGTGATGTGAAGGTGTTCCCTTAAACAAACCAACATTTAGTATTTTGAGGAGGCAGTTTCATTTCTGAGTAGTTCGGAATGAGTTGGGTCAGAAAGCTAGGATGAGAATTTTAAAATCGAGGCATTACTGGACCAGGAACCAACGTAAGCCAGTGAGCATAGTAGTGATGGATCAACGGGACTTGGTGGAAAGTCCTGTTACCCGACCCGAACCCGATGGGATCCGATGACATGTGTGGGGCCATTCTTCTGAACTCGACCTTTGGGCTTGGGTCGGGTCGGGCCGGTCTCGGGGGAAAATGGAGGGACCTGGGCCGGGTCGGGCTCGGGTCCCATATGGCTCCGTCGGATTCAGGTCGGGTTTTTGTTTGTGACTTGAGCAGGCCTTTAACTTGGTGCGAGTTTGGATAGGAATTTAATTTGTGCTGAAGTTTATGGCAGGGGCAGCACGGCTTCGATACAGATTCAAGCTGCCTCTAAACTGTTCAGTTCAACACAAGTTTAAAAAACGGGGGAAAGAAAAGAAAAAAGAGGAAAAAAATGGGGTTAGATACAGAGTAAATCTTTCTCTACACTGTCCCCATCAAACAATCCTAGAAGAGGTACAGCAAGGGGTTAGATACAGAGTAAAGCTCCCTCTGCACTGTCCCCAGCAAACACTCCCAGGACAGGTACAACACTGGGATTGGCTGGGCAATTTGAAGCACTTCCTGCCAGCAATCAGGGGGAGAAGCTGCACCTGTGCTGTAGCAACTGCAGAGCGGAGACTGGAGAAAGTGGAGAGAGGAAGAACACAGAATATTACAGCGCAGTACAGGCCCTTCGGCCCTCGATGTTGCGCCGACCTGTGAAACCATCTGACCTACACTATTCCATTTTCATTCATATGTCTATCCAATGACCACTTAAATGCCCTTAAAGTTGGCGAGTCCACTACTGTTGCAGGCAGGGCGTTCCACGCCCCTACTACTCTCTGAATAAACAAACTACCTCTGACATTTGTCCTATATCTATCACCCCTCAACTTAAAGCTATGTCCCCTCGTGTTTGTCATCACCATCCGAGGCAAAAGACTCACACTATCCAACCTATCTAACCCTCTGATTATCTTATATGTCTCCATTAAGTCACCTCTCCTCCTCCTTCTCTCTAACAAAAACAACCTCAAGTCCCTCAGCCTTTCATCGGAAGACCTTCCCTCCATACCAGGCAACATCCAAGTAAACCTCCTCTGCACCCTTTCCAAAGCTTCCACATCCTTCCTATAATGCGGTGACCAGAACTGCACGCAATACCCCAGGTGCGGCCGCACCAGAGTTTTGTACAGCTGCAGCATGACCTCGTGGCTCCGAAACTCGATCCCCCTACTAATAAAAGCTAACACACCATATGCCTTCTTAACAGCCTTATTAACCTGGGTGGCAACCTTCAGGGATTTATGTACCTGGACACCAAGATCTCTCTGCTCATCTACACGGCCAAGAGTCTTCCCATTAGCCCAGTACTCTGCATTCCTGTTACTCCTTCCAAAGTGAATCACCTCACACTTTTCCGCATTAAACTCCATTTGCCATCTTTCAGCCCAGCTCTGCAGCCTATCTATGTCCCTCTGTAATCTACAACATCCTTCGGCACTATCAACAACTCCACCGACCTTCGTGTCATCCGCAAATTTACTAACCCACCCTTCTACACCCTCTTCCAGGTCATTTATAAAAAATGACAAACAGCAGTGGCCCCAGAACAGATCCTTGCGGTACACCATTAGTAACTAAATTCCAGGATGAACATTTGCCATCAACCACCACCCTCTGTCTTCTTTCAGCTAGCCAATTTCTGATCCAAAGCTCTAAACCACCTTCAACCCCATACTTCTGTATTTTCTGCAATAGCCTACCATGGGGAACCTTATCAAACGCCTTACTGAAATCCATATACACCACATCCATGGCTTTACCCTCATCCACCTGTTTGGTCACCTTCTCGGAAAACTCAATAAGGTTTGTGAGGCACGACCTACCCTTCATAAAACCGTGCTGACTATCGCTAATGAACTTATTCTTTTCAAGATGATTATAAATCCTATCTCTTATAACCTTTTCCAACATTTTACCCACTACCGAAGTAAGGCTCACAGGTCTAAAATT
This sequence comes from Heterodontus francisci, assembly GCF_036365525.1. Taxonomy (NCBI): domain Eukaryota; kingdom Metazoa; phylum Chordata; class Chondrichthyes; order Heterodontiformes; family Heterodontidae; genus Heterodontus; species Heterodontus francisci. The sequence continues at coordinate 2,446,603 of NW_027142342.1, forward strand.
ACCAGCGCTGTCTCTACTCCACTTCTTGAACAAGGGGACATTTGCTATCCTCCAGTCTTCTGGCACTATTCCTGTCGACAATGACGACATAAAGATCAAGGACAAAGGCTCTGCAATCTCCTCCCTGGCTTCCCAGAGAATCCTAGGATAAATCCCATCTGGCCCAGGGGACTTATCTATTTTCACACTTTCCAAAATTGCTAACACCTCCTCCTTGTGAACCTCAATCCCATCTAGCCCAGTAGTCTGAATCTCAGTATTCTCCTCGACAACATTTTCATTCTCTATTGTAAATACTGACGAAAAATATTCATTTAACGCTTCCCCTATCTCCTCTGATTCCACACACAACTTCCCACTACTATCCTTGATTGGCCCTAATCTAACTCTAGTCATTCTTTTATTCCTGATATACCTATAGAAAGCCTTAGGGTTTTCCTTGATCCTATCCGCCAATGACTTCTCGTGTCCTCTCCTCGTTCTTCATAGCTCTCCCTTTAGATCTTTCCTGGCTAGCTTGTAACGCTCAAGCGCCCTAACTGAGCCTTCACGTCTCATCCTAACATAAGCCTTCTTCTTCCTCTTGACAAGCGCTTCAACTTCTTTAGTAAACCACGGCTCCCTCGCTCGACAACTTCCTCGCTGCCTGACAGGTACATACTTATCAAGGACACGCAGTCGCTGCTCCTTGAATAAGCTCCACATTTCTATTGTGCCCATCCCCTGCAGTTTCCTTCCCCATCCTACGCATCCTAAATCTTGCCTAATCGCATCATAATTTCCTTTCCCCCAGCTATAATTCTTGCCCTGCAGTATCTCCCTGTCCCTGCCCATCGCTAAGGTAAACCTAACCGAATTGTGATCACTATCACCAAAGTGCTCACCTACATCTAAATCTAACACCTGGCCGGGTTCATTACCCAGTACCAAATGCAATGTGGCATCGCCCCTGGTTGGCCTGTCTGCATACTGTGACAGAAAACCCTCCTGCACACACTGGACAAAAACTGACCTATCTAATGTACTCGAACTATAGTATTTCCAGTCAATATTTGGAAAGTTAAAGTCCCCCATAACAACTACCCTGTTACTCTCGCTCCTGTCGAGAATCATCTTCGCTATCCTTTCCTCGACATCTCTGGAACTATTCTGAGGTCTATAGAAAACTCCCAACAGGGTGACCTCACCTCTCCTGTTTCTAACCTCGGCCCATACTACCTCCGTGGAAGAGCACTAGCAAATCTCTCCCCCCCAGGATATTGGTACCCCTCTGGTTCAGGTGAAGACCATCCTGTTTGTAGAGGTCCCACCTACCCCAGAAAGAGCCCCAATTATCCAGGAAACCAAAACCCTCCCTCCTGCACCATCCCTGCAGCCACGTGTTCAACTCCTGTCTCTCCCTATTCCTCACTTCGCTATCACGTGGCACGGGCAACAACCCAGAGATAACAGCTCTGTTTGTTCTCGCTCTTAGCTTCAACCCAAGCTCCCTGAATTTCTGTCTTAAAACCCCATCTCTCTTCCTACCTATGTCGTTTGTGCCTGTGTGGACCACGACTTAGGGCTGCTCCCCCTCCCCCTTAAGGATCCCAAAAACACGATCCGAGACATCACGAACCCTGGCACCTGGGAGGCAACACACCGACCGTGAGTCTCTCTCGTTCCCACAGAACCTCCTATCTGTTCCCTTAACTATGGAGTCCCCAATGACTAATGCTCTGCTCCTCTTCCCCCTTCCCTTCTGAGCAAACAGGGACAGACTCTGTGCCAGAGACCTGTACCCCATTGCTTACCCCTGGTAAGTCGTCCCCCGCAACAGTATCCAAAACGGTATACCTGTTGTTGAAGGAAACGGCAGGGGATCCCTGCACTGCCTGCTGGTTCCCTTTCCTTCCCCTGACGGTAACCCATCGACCTACTTCTTTTACCTGAGGTGTGACTGCCTCCCTATAACTCCTCTCAATAATCCCCACCGCCTCCCGAATGATCCGAAGTTCATCCAGCTCCAGCTCCAGTTCCCGAACGCGGTTCACGAGGAACTGGAGTTGGGTGCACTTCCCGCAGATGCAGTCAGCAGGGACACTCTTGGCGACCCTTACCTCCCACATTCTGCAGGAGGAACATACAACTGCCTTAACCTCCATTCCCACTATTCTAAATTCCCAAAAATCTACTGAATAGGCAAAAAAAATGTCAAAACATGTTAGCTTTGCAATCTGACGGACAGAAGTTTTTCAATAAAAAGCTTACCTTATCAACACACCAGAGTCCTTTTTTTTTGGTTAGAGGAGGAGGATGGGTGGGAGACACTACCCGAGTAGTGTTTCGGGAAAAGCAACCACCCAAATATGTAACCTCACTTACCCAGCAGTCCCCTGGTCCGCCGAAACAAAAGGTAATTAACTTTAAACTGAAACTGACCTCCTCGCTGTTCGCTCGCTCGCACTATCAGCTCCCGAAAAAAGCTGCTGTACCAAAGGGTGAATGCAGAATTGAGAGAATCCATCAAGGAAGGCTGCAATTGTTATAGATAGGTGGGTGGCAGAGCACCTGAAGAACTCTTAAGTTTGGACTGTTTGGGGGGAGGGAGAACAGGCCGGAAGACTTGGGCGGGGCTGCCAAATCCAGTAGGGGGCCCCTGTATTTGTATTGGTGCTTGCACACAGGGAGCTCCGTTCCCACCCCAATTACCTGCTCGGGACAGCTGGAGTTGCCTGGGGAAGACTTTTTTTGTTAAAAGCAGAAGAGGAGAGTACCGGGCGGCTTCAGCCATCCCGGGCGAAGAAGCCTCCCCCAACTAGAAGACAACAAACAGTTTTGGAGTAATTGTTACAAAGGTGCTCCAACTGGCAGCTGGATCAAACATCCCTGTCAGCCTTTCTCTCCCTTCCTCCACTCAGTCGCCTCAGTAATCTATCCTCCCATTTTCTTTTACCTTCCTACCCCTATCCTCCTCAACTCCCACTCCACTTTGTTTACAGTTTGTTTGTTTATTGTTTCAATTGTAAATTTGCTTTGTTTCTTGGGAGTGGACGTGGCTCTTAGACCCCATGGCAAGCCCTCCTTCGCCGGTGGCGGGGCCTTCCCGTTCATATGCTGCTGCGGCTGCTGCAGCTGCACCTGTTGCCCCGTCACCGTTTGCTTTATTAACATCGAAACATGGGGTCAATAGCGACATCCACCCGAACATGACTGTAGAGGCATGTGTGAAAGCAATGGCCGAGGTTGTCGGCCCTTCGGCCATTGTTGCAGCCTCCAAAATGTACGGGAAAGCAGTGTTATTCCTGAAGACCGAGCAGGCGGTGTCCCTGGCTCTGAGCAAGGGGCTCACCGTGGGCGGGACCTTCCTGCCAGTGGACCACCTGGAGGAAACTGTGCAAAGGCTCACTCCATCCAATGTCCCGCCCTTCATTCCTGGTGAGCTCCTCCTTCCCCACCTGCACCGTCTGGGGCAGGTAAAGACGGGGCTCACCCCAGACCTGCTCGGTCTTCGGCAGAACAGCCTCTGACACGTGTGCTCCTTCCGCCGCCAGTTATTCATGCAGCTCGCGTGGGAGGAGGTTACAGAGGGCCACTTTAATGTAGAGTTCCAGGGGACGGCCTACCGCGTCTTCTGGACCTTGGACGGGGTGCGGTGCCATGTCTGTAAAGGGGTGGGGCATGTTCGTAAGAACTGCCCCAACCTCCCTGCTGCCAGCACCAAATCGGCGGCCCAGGGTGGCATCGCTGCACCTCCTCCCACCCCCCCCTACTCCTCTACCAGATACCATACAGTCGGTACAGGAGGCTGTGGTTTTCACGGCCTCTGGCAGGGAGGGGGTGACCGTCCAAGTGGAAGGAAGGCGCGGAGGAGAAATCAACATCGAGAGGCACGTCCCCTGGACATAGAGACACTACCCGAGTCTGAGCTCAGCACAAAGCCCGATCTCGGGGAGTCAACTTGCCCCAGGGCTGGGCTCAAGCCCAGGGTGAATAAAAAAAAAGTGAGTGCGGAGGTGGAGGCCTCTGATAATATGGAGGTCTCTGAGCCTCCGCACCCAACTGGGAAAAAGAGGAGAAGGCAGCCTTCCACAGAGGTGACAAGGGGCCCTGAGGCGCAGGGCCCATCTGCTGAAGGTGAGCTGTCTCCGGTTTCGGGTCCACAGGTTTCCCCTAACGCCACCACCAAGGCCACAAAGTCTGGGCAGGAGATCCCTATTCCTCAGGATGGAGTGGAGGGGGAGACACCTGTACATGTGACCACTCCAGGGGAAGCCAGTGTAGCCCTGCTTGTGATGGAAGAGCCTGGGGACGCCACCCATTCTGCCACTGCCACTGGGTCGGGTGCCCTGAGTAAAGGGGAGGGCGGGGCCTCAAATTGTCGGCCCTCCCAGCCGGAGTCCACCACCAACCAGGATACACCCGAGCCGGTTGTAACCGAGAACGCTGCCCCATCCGCTGGGCCTGTGGGTGCTGGCAGAGGGGGAGATGGCCTCCTCCCTCCGCCTCCTGTGGTCTCGGCTCCGGCTGGATTTCTGGAGTCGGGAACGCCTGTCTCCCCTGGACCACTCATTGGCCTGGGGATGGAGGTGAAGGGGGGTCCTGAACTGCTGGCGCCCACAGGCTCCAGTTTCACAATAGAACCCAGAGAGGACTCCTCCGCCATCGATCCTGGGGGTGGGATCGTGATGGAAGCGGGATCAGCTGGCGCTGCCGGGACGTCCGCCCCACAGTGTGTGGTGGGTGTGTCGGCCAGTGGCGGTGATGACCCGGAGGAGGATGGGGATTCGGTGTGGGTCACGGAGGATGATCTTGATTCCATCGCCAGTGAGGTGGTGGAGTCCCTCGTGCCTCCCACTGAATCTCCTCTCATCCCCACGGCGGAACTCCGGGATTTCCTCGCGGTTTGCAGGGGTTGCCGCAATAAAGTTCAGCTGGCCCTCGGTCGTTGGTCGAATCTGGCGCTGATCATACAGTCCGTCCGTGCCGCCCTTAAGAAAGCGGGCAAGCGCGCGGGCGTGAAACTGCTTGAGAGGCGCCGTTTTAATGTGTTCCTCAATGGATTGCTGGGGGAGTGGAGGGCCAGGTGCACTTCCACTCCCTCCTCACAGTGAGGTGTTGGTGACGGGTTTTTAGTACCTTTGACATGAAGATAACCATAGCCAGCCTCAACATCAACGGCAGCAGGGGGTCTCACCACAGATTTGCCAATCTCTCAGTCCTCAGGGAAGGGAGATACGCTGTGAGCTTTCTGCAGGAATCCCACACCGTTCCGGGAGACGAAGCAACCTGGCTCCTGGAGTGGCAGGGTGGGTTCTACATGAGTCACCTCACCCCTATTTCTAATGTGGTGGCTATCTTTTTGGCCCCAACTTTTCAGCCGGAGATCTTGGTGGTCAAGGAGCTAGTGCCTGGTTGGTTGCTCCACCACGCCGTTCGCCTGGGGACCGTGCTGCTCCACTATGTGAACGTGTACGCGCCCAGGCCCGGCGCGTTGCAAGCGCGCTTCTTTGAAGAAGTGTCTGCTCTCTTGAGCTCCATCGATAGCAGCGAGTGCATCATCATCGGGGGGGGGTGGGATTTTAACTGCACCTTCGAGTTGAGGGATCAGTCAGGTCCCCAGCGCGGCCAAGCGTCGGTGGAGAAGTTGAGGGGCTGATCAGCTCCCTTAACTTGGTGGACGTCTGGCAGAAACTCCATCCCGACTCCAGCGCCTTCACGTGGAGGTCTGGAGGGGGAGGGTCGCGAAACGACCGCCTCTACTTTTCGCAGGCGTACGTCTCACGCGTCTCGGCGGCCTCCAGGTGGCTGGTGCCATGCTCCACCACCTGGTGTGGGCAGAGTTCTTTCCGCTCCGCACGCTGGCGGGATCTGCGTACTGGCACATTAACAACTGGCTGCTGGAGGACGAGCGGTTCCGGGACTCGTTCTGTCGATTCTGGGCCGACTGGAGAAGGAAGCAGGGGAGCTTCCCCTCCTTGAGGCTATGGTGGGATGTGGGCAAGACTCACATCCGCGTCTTCTGTCAGGAGTACGCGAAGGGGTCGACCAAGAGGCGGGAAGCCGAGATCGGGCACCTTGAGAGGCAGGTGCTCGACTTGGAGTCCCTCCTCGGTCATGCCATCATGGGCCTGGCCCTGTGACAGGCGTACAAAGAGAAGTAGGGCGCGCTGAGGGACCTGCAGCTCATAAGGTCCCGAGGCGCGTATGTGAGGTCGCGGATCCAGATCCTGGAAGATCTGAACCGCGCCTCACCCTTCTTCTACTCGCTGGAAAAATGGCGGGGGGTTGGTAAGCAGCTCGTCGAGCTGCTGGCCGACGGAGGATCCTCCATCACGGATCCGGAGAGAATGGGCCTCCTGGACCGTACTTATTGCAGTGCGTTGTTCTCTCCGGATCCGTCCAGCGAGGATGCACGCAGAGTTTTGTGGGAGGACCAGCCGCAAGTCAGCCCGGAGGGCGCCGAAGGATTGGAGGCTCCGCTCACGTTAGAAGAGCTGACCGGCGCCCTCCACCAGCTCTCGAGGGGCAAATCCCCAAGGTTGGATGTGTTGACCGTGGAGTTCCTCAGGGCGTTCTGGGACATCCTGGGGGACGATTATGCGCGGGTCCTGGGGGTAAGCCTGGCGACCGGGGAGATGCCCCGGCGGTCGTCGTCCTGCTGCCAAAGAGGGGCGATCTCCACCTGCTTAAAAACTGGCGTCCGGTCTCCCTCCTCAGCACGGATTATAATATCTTTGCCCGGGCTATGTCTACCCGCCTGGGCTCCATGGTGGCCCACATGATCCAACCCGACCTGTCCTACACGGTCCAGGGCCATTCCATCCAGGACAACTTCCACCTGTTCTGGGACCTGATCCATCTTTCCCAGAGGACTGGTCAGTTGGTCGCCTTACTCTCCCTCGAACAGGAGAAGGCGTTCGACAGGGTGGATCACAAAAAAACTTTTCGGGACTCTGCGCACTTTTGGACTTGGGCCGCATTTGCAGGAGGTTGACGGGATTGACTCTGCGTGAGCCGGCCAGAGGGTCGTCCTCTCAGCTTCCGCCGATGACGTGCTCCTCGTGGTCACAGATCCCGTTGACTTGCGGAGGATGCGTGACTGCCAGCAAACCTTTTCTGCTGTGTCCTCCGCGAGGAGAAATTGGGAGAAATGTTCCGGACTCCTGGTTGGTCAGTGGCGGGTGGACTCCCTGCCGGAGGAGATGACACCTTTTGCGTGGAGCACCACGCACCTCCTTTATCTGGGAGTCCACCTGAGCCCCGCTGAGGAAGCCTGGCGGGCAAACTGGCAGGAGTTGGAGGCGAAAGTCACCACACGGCTGGGGCGTTGGTCAGGACTGCTCCGAGTGCTTTCCTACAGGGGCCGAGCGTTGGTCATAAACCAACCTCCATGTTGTGGTACCGGTTGGTCACTTTGGCCCCGCCCCCTGTATTTGCCACCAGGATCCAGAAGAAACTCGTCGATTTCTTCTGGGGCAGGAGGCAACACTGGGTCTCTGCCGCGGTCCTGAGTCTCCCGAACGAGGAGGGCGGTCAGTCGCTGGTGTGCGTCCACACCCAGGCTGCAACTCTCCGCCTTCTGACCCTGCAGAGATACCTGTACGTCGAGCATCCTCCCAGATGGTGTGCGCTGGCGACGTATTTTTTCCGCCAGTGTCACTGCCTTCAAGACGACACGCAGCTCCCGGTGGAGTCCGTTAGCCGCGCCTCTCTGAGGGATTTGCCTGTCTTTTACTGGGATCTATTCTGCGTCTGGAACATGGTCGCCTCCAGTCAGGGCGCTCCCCCGCCGGCGGAGGAGAGCGCCTCGGCTGTCCGGGCGGCCGACTCCGGGGACTGTCCGGCGGGCGGAGGAGTAGCCGAAACCCCCGGGACGCCCTTCACTGCGGGTGGCGAGGGGGCTTGGGAGTGCGGGGCGAGTCCGGCGGAGCTGACCCCCGCTCGGCCGAAACTGCTCATCGCATCCAGGCCCCGAAACCCTCCTCATGAGCCGGTCCCGCACAACCCGAGCCGCTTCTCGGAAATGCCCTCCGTGCCATTCCAATCGGCGCGGAGGGGTTTCCTGTACGGGATGCTCAAGCACACTCTCCACTTCCTCGCCCTCGTCAGCCGGCCGGACAAGCCCTGGCGGTCCACGTTGCCATCTGGCAGCGAGGGGAATCCCCGATTGACGTCTCTCTACGCGGGAGTCTTCCCCCTTTACATCAGGGACCTGGGGTGGAGGGTGCTGCACAGAGCAGTCCCGTGCAATAGACTTTTAAGTAGGTTCATGGACTCCCAGGCCGCCAGTACATTCTGCGGCCTGGACGAGTCCGTGTTCCATGTTTATACGGATACTGCGAGGTTGCAGCCCCTCTTTGAGTATCTGAAGGGGCTGCTCCTCAAATTCTGGCTGCACTTCAGTCCCACGCTCCTGATCTTTGGGCACCCAGTGCGGAGGGGCTTGGGCCGGGAGGAGGATCTCCTTGTCAGTCTGCTCCTGGGCCTGGCCAAGGTGGCAATTCACAGGTCCAGGTTGCGGGCCGTCGGGGGGTCCGTCCTCCCCGATTACCTGCCCCTCTTCCGCGGTTACGCTCACGCCCGGGTGTCTCTGGAGAAGGAGCATGTGGTGTCCGCCGGTACGCTTGAGGCCTTCCATGGTCCGTGGGCACCGCAGGGATTGGAGTGCATTGTCGACGCCGAAAATGGCATTTTAATTTGAGTTTTTGTTTATTTCTGTTTTTAATAAAGTTATTTTTAAAAATATAAGTGTGTATATAAAGGTGGCCTGAAGAATAAAGGCCCCCTCGACATAAAAGATATAAAAGGGGCCTGGGGTATAAAGGCCACCTTGGAAAAGAGAGAAAAAAAAACGGGGTTAGAAAAAAAAAACGGTGCTTAGATACAGAGTAAAGCTCCCTCAACACTGTCCCCTATCAAACATTCCAGGACAGGTACAGCAAGGGGGTTAGATACAGAGTAAAGCTTCCTCTACACTGTCCCCATCAAACGCTCCCAGGACAGGTCATCACGGGGGGTTAGATACAGAGTAAAGCTCCCTCGACACTTTGGGCACCCGGTGCGGAGAGGCTTAAGCCGGGAGGAGGATCTCCTCGTGGGTCTGCTCCTGGGCCTGGCAAAGGTGGCAATTCACAGGTCCAGGCTGCGGGTGGTCGGGGGGTCCGTCCTCCCCGATTGCCAGCCCCTCTTCTGCGGTTACGCTCGCGCCCGGGTGTCCCTGGAGAAGGAGCATGTAGTTTCCGCCGGTATGCTTGAGGCCTTCTGTGAACGGTGGGCACCACAGGGACTGGAGTGCATCATCGACGCCGCGAATGGCATTTTAATTTGAGATTTTGGTTTATTTATCTGTTTTAAATAAAGGTATTTAAAAAATTTAAATATGTATATAAAGCGGGCCTGAGGAATAAAGGCCCCCTCAATATGGGATATAGAAAAGGGGAAGAAAAATAAACAGGGTTAGATATAGAGTAAATCTCCCTCTACACTGTCCCCATCAAACACATACAGTGCAGGAATGGCACGGGTTTACAAACAGAGCAAATGTCCATCTATGTGTGCTATCGATGTTACAAGGTTAGTTTGGATAAGCTGGAGTTGTTCTCCCTGGAGTGTAGGAGATTGAGAGAGATTCGATAGAGGTTTACAAGATTATGACAGAAGTAGATAAGATAGACAAGGAAAAACTATTCCCATTTACTGATGAAACACGGACAAGGGGACACAGATGGAAGGTTTTGGGTAAGAGATACAGGGGGAATATGAGAAAGAACTTTTTTACACAGTGAATTGCAATGAGATGGAACTCACTGCCCAGGAGGGTGGTGGAAGATAAGACAATCAATGATTTCAAAAGGAAACTGGATGGGCACCTGAAGGAAATGAACTTGCAGGGATAGGGGGATTGAGAGGGGGAGTGGGAATGACTGGATTGTTCCAGATTGAGCTGGCATGGAGGGGTAAAATGGCCTCCTTTTAAGTCGGAAATTATTTTATGACTACATCGATTTGTACATCCCTACGTTAGATTTGTCTCATGCTCCTGCCTGTAAAAATCCAGATACATAGACGTTCAATGAAACTGTGACCTTAACAGCCACTGACAGCTCCGTCCTCACCCTGGTGTGAGGCTCCAGGTCGTGTTACAGGAGGTGACACAGCTCTGTGACCACATCCTTATTGAATCAGAGTCACCTCACACACTGCTCCTGGGTTAGGTGTAGGTAGGAAAAGTGCTCTTGCAAAACCGGGGTGGGTAAGGCAGAGCCCCCTCCTCTCCATCTTTACAGAGCTTCCCCTCTCTGCAGCCTCTGCTCCATTTGTTGGTCATGTGACAGACCCAGAAACACTGTAACTACAGTCCCCATACCTCGTCCAGAGTTGGTTCACCAAATCCTCTGCCGTCCCTGAATGTCTGCAGCAGCTCACCACACAACCTTGAGAAAACCATCCACAGCACCTCCACTAACTTTACAACAGCAAAAGTAAATCACAAGCCCCTCACCTGTACGTTGGATTCCTGGTCCTTTTAAATAACACCAGTGGAGGTCCTTCGTGCTGCTGAATGTATGTTCAGCTGAGAGTGACTAACACAGGCGGTCAGTCGACATACACAGATCAAGATTTAAAGACGTACATCAAAGCTGTCGGAATGGCAGATTGACGTCAATTCAAACCCTTCCTCACACTAACAGCACATGCACAGTATACCCAGGCTAGTTCCCTGCCCAGCACGGGGCACTGTGCTGGCCACACTAGAAGTGGCCGGCTGTGGAGTTCACATCATTTTACAGATCCAGGTTTCCATAGCGTTGGCACCAGTGCCATCATAGAGTGAAACGTCATAGAGTGAAAATCACAGCAGGGGAAGATATAGAGTGAAAACAGCTCACTTCTAAAAGGGAATTGGAAAAAGACTTGAAGGCATTAGATTGACAAGAATATGTGAAATGCAAAGGAAATGGGACTAATTTGAGGGGTGAGGCCATGGAGGGATTCAAACACAAGAATGAGAATATTAAAATTTAGGTGCTGCTAGACCCGGAGCTAATGTCGATCAGTGAGCACAGAAGTAATGGGCGATCGGGATTTGGTCTGAGTTAGGATATAGGCAGAAGAGTTCTGGATGGGCTGTTGTTTATGCAGGTTGATATCTGGGAGGGTGACCAGGATAGAATTGGAATAGTTAAGTGTGGATTTAACAACGGCACAGATGAGGGTTTATTAGCAGATGGGCAGAGGTGGTGACGGGTGATATTACAGAGGTAGTAGCAGGTAGGGTTGGTGATAGGCGGAATATGGCAATGAACTCAGCTCAGGTATAAATATAACAAAGAGGTTCCAAATAGTCTGTTTCAGCCTCAGACATTGGGTAGTGAGGGGAATGCGGAAAGTGGATGCAGTGTGGAATGTGAGACGGAGACTGAAGACTGTGGCTTCAGTCTTCCCAAGATTTACATGACAAGAACACTAAATCAGTGAAATATGATTTATAGATCTAATAGTTGGATACAGAGAATTACCAGGGACACCAATGATAGCGAGGATGGGATAGCAAATCGTTTGAATCATCTTCAGAGCATAATAGATCCGCAAATCTAATGTTATCCAAAAATAATCTGCAGTAACGAGGCTAAACCAATAGGAGAAACTCTTGCTGTCCATTGTTTTAACATTCCAATCTATTGTTCCCAGATTCTGATCCATTGTTTTAACATTCCAATCTATTCTCCTCAGATTCTGACCCAGTGTTGTAACATTCCAATCTATTGTTCGCAGATTCAGATCTCTCCTCTCTCGCTCCCTGGAGCTGCTGATCTCTGTTAGTGCCAGGGGTGATGCTCCCACTGACACTATGAGCAAGCACATTGGAAGGAGTCCGTTATTAATAGAAGAGGGAAACCCTCCAGTGACACAATTCGGGCCCTTGGAGACTGACGTTAATTACAGTCAATGAACAAGAAGGTTCAGTTAACACCTTTCAATCCAACACTATTTACAACACAATAGTGTCGAAGATTTACCCAGTCCAGATGGGATATATGAGGTTTGTTGAGGGAAGGAATGTGGAAATAGTAGAGGCACTTGCCAGAAGCTTTCAATCGTCTTTGGATCTGGGAGTGATGACAAAGCTGTTACAAGCTGTTTAAATAAGGAGACATTCGATAAACCCGATAACTACTGACCAGTCAGTCTAATGTCGGTGGTTGGAAATTTCTGGAGGCCATGACCCACTACAAAAATATATCATTCTTGGAAAAACATGTGATATTAAATGATAAACAGTACGGATAGGTTAATGGAAAATCATGTCTGATAATCTTGATGAAGTTAGTTGATGATATAACTGTGAGAGTTGATGAGGACAGTGTGTTTCCTGTTATCTATCTGGACTATCAAAAGGCCTGTGATCAAATGACATTTCATAGACTTGTTATGAAAAATGAAACACATGGATTAATGTGAGAGTGATAGAGTGGATATGACACTGACTCAAGGACAGAAAGCAGAGAGAAGTGGTGAACAGACATTGTTCAGACTGGGGGAGGGGGAGAATACAGTGCTGTTTCTCAGGGGTCAGTATTAAAACCAGTGCTCTTCCTGACATATAGATAAATATACAAGTGACATAAACTTATATGTAAAACAACATAATTTAAACCCTTGCAGATGACATGACACTTATAAATAAGGGAGGCAAAGGCGCAGACCACAGAATTACCCAATCTCACAGATTTTGGTTTATTTTTAATTTATTCTGGACTCTAATCCGAATAGAAATTTAGTTCTCACTCTATAATTTATTTCTCTGTGATTTGCAGGTCTGTGTGTGTGTGCATCAATGTGTGTATGTTTATTATTTTATTTAGATTCAGTTTAGATTGTTAAGTATAATAAACTCACCTCTTGTTTAAACTCAAGAAAACTTGTCTGATTTGTTCTTTCACGATCACAACAACGGTAAAAGGTGGTCAGCATGTCCACTGCTAATCAGGAATAAGCCCCGCTGCAGTGAAATAAAAGATAGGACAAGAGGAGATCCTGGGACCCCTCCTCACCTGGCTGTAACAGAAATCTGGAGGTTCTAGTGATCCTAACGCAACAACAAATGAGAAATTGGATGTGTCACAGATACACAGAGTTTTACAGCACAGAAACAATCCCTTCGCCCCACTCTATCTGTGCCGGCCATCAAGCCTGTCCATTCTAATCCCCTTTTCCAGCACTTGGCCTGTAACCTTGTATGCTATGGCATTTCAAGTGCTCATCTAAATACTTCTTAAATGTTGTGAGGGTTCTTGCCTCTACCATCTTTTCAGGTAGTGTGCTCCAGATTCCAGCCACCATCCGAGTGAAATATTTTTTTCCCTCAAATCTCCTCGAAAACACTTGCCCCTTACCTTAAATCAATGCCCCCCTGTTATTGACACCTCTGCTAAGGGAAAAGTCTCTTCTTCTCTACCCTATCTATGGGCCTCATAATTTTTCCTGCTTTCTGTCTCCCTCCCTTTTTGAATAAAGGAGTTACATTGGCATAAAAGGAGTTACTTACAGAGAGAAGTAACTCGGTACAGTTTAGAATCCCTCTCTGTTGAAAAGTTGAGTAATGTAGCTGGACAGTTAGGGATTACTCTCCGCCCAAAAGCTAGGAAACCCAAAATTCTAAGACCTGTGGCCAATCATTTTTCACTTGAAGCTGAAGACTCAAGCAGAGTTAGAATCACTAACAGATAGAGTAATGTTAGCTAAGGTAAAACTAGAACAGAAGAGACAAGAATTAGAATTCCAGAGAGATCGAGAAAGAACAGAGTGAGCGTCAAGAAAGGGAAAACGTAAGAGTGTTCCAGAAGGAGAATGAGGAAAGGGAGTTAAGGTGGCTCAAATAACTAGAGGAAGACCCAGTACACCCAGTGAAGGCACAGCTAGTGAGGGAGCAGCCCATAGCTCAGGACCATGTGCTGAGCTCTTACAGTTATCCCAGTTCATTCTAAAGTTCAATGAGGAGCATGTGGAAGAATTTTTTGTCACTTTTGAAAAACTTGCAAAGCAGCTGAAATGGCCGGCAGAGAACTGGACACTGTTTTTATAAAGCAAAGTAACAGGAAAAGCTCATGAGGTGTATTCACTGTTGCCAGATGAAAGTTCATCAGATTCTGAGATGACTAAAAACGCTATCCAGGGTGCATATGAGATAGTATCAGAAGCGTACCACCAAAAATTCGGAACACTCCAAAAGTAGCCTGAGCGAACTTCCCTCCAGTTTGAAAGAGTTAAGCAGCTTCGGAACATAGGAGCAGGAGTAGGCCATTCAGCCCATCTAGTAGCCCCACCGTTCAATACGATTATGGTTTATCTTCTATTTCAATTCCTTTTTACCACACTATCCCCATATCCCTTTATGTCATTTGTATTTAGAAATCTGTCAATCTCTGCTTCAAACATACTGAATGACTGAGCTTCCACAGCCCTCTGGGGTAGAGAATTCCAAAGATTCACAACCCCCTAAGTAAAGAAATTTCGCCTCATCTCTGTCCTAAGTGACTTCCTCCTTATTTTAAAATTGTCTCTGCTGGTTCTAGACTCCCCAACCAGGGGAGACATCTTAGCTGTATCAACCCGTCTATCCATTTAATTATGTTGTAGGTTTCAATGAGATCACATCTCATTCTTCGAAATTCTGGAGAATCCAGGCCCAGTTTTCCTAATCTCTTCATAGGACAGTCCTGCCATCCCAGGAAGAAGTCTAGTGAATCTTCGTTCCTCTCCCCCTATGGCAATAATATACTTCCTAAAGTAAGGGGACAAAGCTGCACACAGTACTCCAGGTGTGTTCTCACAAGGTTCCATACAATTGAAGCAAGACTTCACTACTCCTGTACTCAAATTCTCTTGTGATAAAGGCTAACATACCATTAGCCTTCTTAAGTGCTTGCTGTCCCTGCATGTCAGCCTTCAGTGACTTATTGACAAGGACACCCAGATCCCTTTGTACATCTACACTTTCTAATTTCTTACCATTCAAGCAATACCCTGCACATCTATTCCACCTTCCAAAGTGGATAACCTCATATTTTCCACATTATATTCCATCCGCCACGTTCTTGCCCTCCCACGAAGTCTGTCCAAATTCCCTTGAAGCCGCTTTACACCTTCCTCACAACACATACATTCCCACATCTTTTTGTATCATCTGCAAACTTGGGAATATTACTCTGGTCCCCACATCTAAATCAATGATACATATTGTGAACAGATGGGGCCCAAGTACTTACCCAAATGTTTCCTTTTTACTTACCCCACTGGTCACAGCCTGCCAAAGCGAGAATATCCCATTTATTCCTACTCTCTGTTTTATGCTTGTTAACCAATCCTTAATCCATGCCAGTATATTACGTCCTATCCCATGTGCTTTAATTTTACTAACCAACCTCTTGTGGGGGACCTTATCAAAAATCCATCTGAAAATCCAAATAGACTACATCCACCGACTCCACTTTATCAATTCTGTTACTAATATCCTCAAAAAACTACAACATGTTCATCAAACATGATTTCCCATTCATAAATCCATGTTGACTATGCACAATCAGATCATTATTATCCAATTATCCATTTATCACATCCTTTATGATAGATTCTACCATTTTCCCTACTATTGATGTCAGGGTAACAGATCTGTAATTCCCCGTTTTCTCTCTCCCTCCCTTCTTAAATTGTGGGGTGACATTTGCAGCCTTCCAATATGCTGGAACCGTTCCAGAAGGTGATCACCCATGCACTCACTGTCTCCATAGCTACCTCTGTCAACACTCTGGAATTTAGAATATCAGGTCCTGGGGACTTATCAACCTTCAACCCCATTAATTTCTCCAACACAAACTTCTTACTAATATTAATTTGCTTCGCTTCCTCATTCCCCCTAATCCCTTGGATCTCTAATTCTGGGATATTTCTTGTATCTTTCTGAGTGAAGACAGACACAAAGTGATCATTTAGCTTCTCTGCGATTTCTCGATTCCCCATTATAAATTGCCCTGACTCTGCCTGCAATGGACACATACACGTCTTACCCAAACGTTTCCATTTTACGTACCTATAGAAGATTTTACAGTCCGCTTTTATGTTTGCCTCTGACTAGTAGATACGGAAAATCAGGATACAGCCCACATATGTAAACCTCAGAGCGGTGATCCTTCTCGAGGAGTTCCAAAGCTCGCTCCCGCTCCCGCTCCCATTAAAACCCACACAGAGGAAAAAAAGGTTCAAAGAGCCAGGAAGGTTGCAATTCTGGATGATGATTTTTTTCCATGTACACAAGGCCTTAACCCCAAAGGGAATGCATTCCCGAGTCACCCCAAAGACCCGGGAATAAAAGGTGGGAGGGTGATAAGAGCCTGAGCAGCCACGGGCAAGGAGGAAAATCTGGACACCCAGGGGTCCACGCTCAGGCCAAATAGAGCGGTACTGAGAGCAGGAGTAATGGCCAATGATCTGTATGTTTCCACTGTAGCAAGGCAGGTCACCATCGAGTTGAATGTTGTAAGTGATGGGGAAAACCTGTAGGATTACTCAGGGTCCACCAGATCAGTGCAGGAAAACGGGCGCTGATGGAATTCACAGCAGGTCAGGCTGTGCCTTTAACTGCAACAGTCAGACACAGTAACCCTACCACAGAGAGTGGGGGAAAACTTAACAAAATCCTTGAGCGTTACTAGGATTTTGAATCCCAGGGAAAAGTGACCCTATACCCGATTAGTGAGGTAAGCAAGCCCTGGTCATACTCAATGATAAAGGGGCCACCCAATCCCTTCTGATGGTAATAGGCATGACCTTTCTCCGAGAGTGCAGTGAATGCTAGAGTGTTAGAGAATGGTATTGGAAGGCACTATATGTCCATACCTTTATATTGGGTGCACTTGGGGTGCGACCTATTTTCAGGACCAGTGGCCATGGGGACCTGCTCCTGGGTATTGATCTGGCAGGGAAAAGGTGGCAGCTTCCGCAAAGGTTCTGGAGAGACCACAAGAGATCAGGGACACAGAGCAGTTACAGGGGAAGGTCCCCGGCATTCTCCCTGATTCTGTGGTGACTCGGTCCATGGCTAAACAATCCCCATCAGAGGTGGCTGAACTGACACTGGAGACGGATGACCCTACTGTCTGGTTGGCTGAAACCTTCTTTGGGAAGGTAGAGAACACAAAGGATGTGTTAAACAGATCTTCCTTAGTTGAGGCTCAGCAACTCGACCCAGTGTTAAAATATAGCACAGACTGTCCAAACCAAAACTGAAGCAGAGGGAGTTGCAGAGTGCCACTATTTAAAGAATGAGGTGCTGGTGAGGAAGTGGAGACCCCCTCACAGACCTGCAGACGAAGATTGGACAGTGCTTCACCAGATAGTGGTGCCGCTGTGGACCCTTAAAGAAATATTAATGGCCCACGAACTTCCAATGACTGGACATGTTGATGGATGAAAATTTAAAGCCCACATAAGACAGTATTTTGACTGACCACAACTGCACAAAGATGTGGTGGAGTTCTGTAAAACTGGTCACACCTGCCACCTTTTGGGGAAGCTCCAACCTGCAATAAAACCTTCACCCTAATTCCCATACCAGATTTTGTAGAACCCTTCAGCAGACGGCTGGTAGATTATGTGGGACACCTGCTGAAAACAAAACGGGACAACCAGTATCTTCTCACCATTATGAATGTGGTGACCCGATTCCCAGAAGCCATTCCCCCGAAGAACTATCTAGGCCAAGGTAGTGGTGGAGGGGCGAACCCGTTTTGGGCTACCTGCTGAGATTCAGATGGATCCAGTATTTTTGAAAATGTCATGGGTATTCTAGACATAACCCAGCTAATGTCTGCCACCCACTGTCACAAGGGGCTTTGGAGCAGTACCACCAGACCCTAAAGACAATGATCAGGCCATACTGCTATGAGTTACCCCACGACTGGGACAAAGGGATGGGATTTCACCTGTTGGTTACCAGGAACATATCCACTGAGTCCACTGGCTTTAGTCTCTTTGAATTAGCTTATGGACACGAGGTGAGAGTTCCTCTTAAACTAATCAAGGAGAAGTTTTGGGACACAGGGTTGAGTCTTCCATGTTAGACTACATTGCCATGCTCCGGAAGTGGCTCACGACAGCGTGTGCAATTGCTCAAGAACACCTAAAGATCTCCCAGGCAGTTATGAAAAGGTAAGCAGGCAAAAATGCCAAGGCCAAAACATTTCAGGACAGAGACCATGTATTGTTACTACTCCCAATGCAGGGTGAACCCCTGAAATCCCGGTTCAGTGGTCCATATCGAGTGGCAAAAGGAATAGCGGGTCAATTATTTAATTGACACCCAGACCAATGGAAAAAAGCAAAGGCTGTGGAGGGAACAGACACGTACAGATCTGGCAGACTGTCAGGAGAGAAGGATTGAAAAGGACAGTGAGGAGAGGTTAGAGGAGGGCCAGGAGGATTCCCAACTGGAATCCCCTACTCTCCCATTTGCCAACCCTGAATTGTTAGATAAATTGGACCACACACTGTCCTTCTTAAATGCAAGTCAATGAGGCAACCTAAAAAGTCAGCTAACAGCATTTACAGAAATATGCAAAGACAAAGGAAAGTTCCCAAAAAGGCAAGCCAATAGTGAGGGCGATGCTTCACCGAGTCGAGGTGCCGGAGGAGAGTGCAGTGAAAGATGGACAGCCACCTGCGAGCCATAAAATCCCAGAGCACATGGGGCTGGTTAGAAAAATGATGCTCCCCATAGTAGAGGGAAAAGGGAAGGGAAAATACCCTAAAGTAAACAGCACTTGTGTACCTCACCAGAAAGCTAAAAGTAAGGTCAGTGTGGATCTACCCACTGAAGAACACAATGATCAGGTCCCAAACACAAAGCTAATCAAACCCAACAATTGCAAAGCCAAACTCAGCAATAACAAAGGCCCAGAGGAAATCCCAGACACCTCACAGGGTCTAAAAAGACAATTTATTACACACTGTCGGTTTAGGGAGAATGATTATCAAGGTGAAGGAACCTGAATGGTTAAAGATTCATTGCAGGTGATAAGAAAAATCAATGTAATCGCTGATGCAATGTCCAGGGTCGAACCCGACACATAACCATCCCAGACAAAACATCAAAACATTAAATCAGTCCAACTGTAACAGACAATGTCAGCTGCAGTAATTCTAAGATTAATATGTCAGTTTGGGAAGTGATTATTGAGAATGAATGAGTCCTTTCTTCTTTTTATTCCCACAATTCTGCAATGAAATGTTCTTGTTATCACATTTTTTCCCCGTGTGCTGTGGCAGTGTCAAGATAACACAATATGCCAAATTATGAAATTTAATTCATCGTTTGGAAACTTACAGTAAACGTTTAATAGAAAAAAAATCTTGCAGCTATCCTTGAAAAAAACTGGCAGCCAAGATGGCCACCGCAATTGGCATCTGAAACACCTTTTCACATTCTAAATCCGACAACAGGAGATACATGTCTGATGAGCCTGGACCCAAATCATTGGCTTGCTCCAGTGATTGAATTACCTAAGATTACATTCATTAACACGGCATACAAGGCCATCCTGACACATTGACTTTGAAAGAACAAACTCCTCCGAGAGTGAATACTGGTATCCTGAGCCCTGGACAGATAGAAGTTCCAAACCTTGAATCTCATTGTTAAGGGTCCAGCGAATGCACTGAGGCAGTCAGGAGACTGTCTATCTCTGTGAAAACTGAGAGTTTCCCCTGGACAAAAACAGACAAGTCAGTGATTCAAAATGTGCTGAAGCAGAAGGGCTTTGTTCCCCCCACACCCCTCCCTCTCTCTGTATCTCTCTCTCCAGATAACATCACAAATTTGTAAACCACATGCGACTGTGGGCCCTCCAAGCCTCCAGATTGCTACAGAAAGAGTAACCAGGGGAAGAAAGCCTGCTACATGTCTGCCTCAAAGAAATCCCTGAGCCATGTGGACCATGTGACAAACTGCACTTTGACCAGAAAAGGACTTCAAGGTTACAACTTCAGCAGGAAGACCACGGAATAGTCAAACCTCACAGAATGAGTTTTTTTAAAAAATATTTCTTCTGGACTCCAATCCAACCACAAATTTACTTCTCACTCTGTAATCTATTTCTGGGTGATTCTCGTGTGAGTGAGTGCATAAATGTGTTCTATTTATTTTAATGATTTTATTTAGATCGGTTTTATATTGTTAAGTATAATAAACTCACCTCTTTCATGTTTAAACTCAAGAGAACCAGTCTAATCGGTCCCTCCACCATCACACCAAAGGTAAAATGTAAAACACTCACTCAGATGTTCAGCATATTCACTGTTTATAAAGGACAAACACAGTTGTGGTCAAATAAAGACGATCGACTTTGACCCCTCCTCACCTGGCCATAACAATAGGCAGGGCTGGGGATGGAGAGAATATGGGGATGAACTCAGCTCAGCATTAAACAGATACCAGAGGTTGTAAACTTCCTGGTTCAGCCTCAGACAACGGCCAGTGAGGGGATGCAGATCATGGACCGGGAATGGAGTTTGTGACAGAAACTGAAGATAATGGTTTCAGTCTTCTCACGATTTAAATGACAAGAACACTAAATCAGTGAAATATGGTTTATGAATCTAATAGTTGGATACAGAGACTTACCAGGGACACCAATAATAGCGAGGATGGGATAGTAAATACATTGAATCATCTTCAGAGCATAATAGAGCCGGTATTCTAATGGTATCCAATAATAATCTGCAGTAACCAGGCCAAACCAATTGGATAAACTCCTGTCCATTGTAGTAACATTCCAATCTATTGTTCTCAGATTCTGACCCATTGTTGTAACATTCCAATCTATTGTTCTCAGATTCTGACCCATTGTTGTAACATTCCAATCTATTGTTTTCAGATTCTGACCCATTGTTGTAACATTCCAATCTATTGTTCAGATTCTGATCTATCCTCTCCCTCTCTCTGCAGCCGCTGATCCCTGTTAGTGCCGGGCTTGATGCTCCCGCTGACACTATAGGATAACACATTGAAAGGAGTCCTTCTTAATAGAAGAGGGAAACCCTCCAGTGACACCATTAAGGTCCATGGAGACTGACATTAATTACAGTCACTGAACAAACAGGTTCAGTTAACACCTTTCAATCCATCACATTTTGTGCCGCAGTAAAGTAGACCATTTATCCAGTCTGGATGGGATGTATGATAGTTACTGAGGGAAGGAATGGTGGAAATAACAGAGGCACTGGACAGAATCTTTCAATCCTCCTTGGATATGGGATTGATGCCAGAGGACTGCAGGGTTGTAAATGTTACACTGTTTAAAAAAGTAGAGGTTGGATAAACCCTGTAACTATCAGTCTAACGTTGGTGGTTGGAAACTTCTAGAGGTCATAACCCAGCACAAAAATATATCTGGCTTGCAAAAACATGGGTTAATCAATGACAAGTAGCATGGATAGGTTAATGGAAACTCATTCCTGATAATCTTGATCGAGTTCGTTCAGGACGTAACTGTGAGTGTTAATGAGGATAGCATATTTCATGTAATATACTCATAGAATGTTTAAGACAGAGAAAGAGGCCACTTGGCCCATTGTGTCTGTGCCGGCCGATAAATGATCCATCTATTCTAATCCCACCTTCCAGCATTTGGTCCATAGCCCTGAAGATTATGGCACTTGAGGTGAACATGCAGACTCCTTTTGAATGAGTGCAGGGATTCTGCCTCAACGATCCTTACAGGCAGTAAGTTCTAGACCCTCACGAAAAACAGGGGACCCAGGACTGCACACTGTGGAATGCCAAAGGAAGCAGTCCTCCAGTCACTAAAATACCCCTCAACAATTACAGTTTCATAAAAACAAGAAATGCTGGAAATACTCAGCAGGTCTGGCAGCATCTGTGGAGAGAGAAGCAGAGTTAGCATTACAGGTCAGTGACCCTTCTTCACTGACCTGAAACATTATCTCTGCTTCTCCCTCCACATATGCTGCCAGACCTGCTGAGTATTTCCAGCATTTCTTGTTTTTACTTCAGATTTCCAGCATCCGCAGCATTTTGCTTTTATTATAACTAACCCTTTGTTTCCTGTCACTGAGCGAATTCTGTATTTTTGGGTGAACAAGTTTCTCCTCAATTCCCCGCTAGTCCTTCTACCAAGCACTTTAAGTCACTGCCCCCTATTCACTGATCTCTCTGCTAAGGTGAATAGACGCTTCACCTCCACTCTATCCAGGCCCCACGAAATTATGTCCATTTCAATCAGGTCTCCCTTCAGCCTTCTCTGTTCCAAGCAGAGCAACCCCAGCCTATCTAATCTTTCTTCACAGCTGCATTTTTCCAGTCCTGGCAACATCCTTGTAAATCTCCTCTGTACCCTCTCTTGTGAAATTACGTCCTTTGTGTAATGAGGTGACCAGAACTGCACACAATAACCAATGGTTTATACAGTTCCAGCATAACCTTCCTGCTCTTGTATTCTGTACCTCAGCTAATAAAGGAACGGAGTTCATATGCCTTCTTAACCACCTTATCGACCTGTCCTGCTACCTTCAGGGATCAGTGGATATTGCCTCCAAGGTCCCTCACTTCCTCTACACTTCTCAGTATTTTCCTTTTAATCGTCTATCCCTTTGCCTTGTCTGACCTCCTCAATTGCATCACCTTAGACTTATCCAGGTTGAATTCCATTTGACACTTTTCTGCCATCAATATCTTCCTGCAGCTCACAGCTATCCTCCTCGCTATCAACCGCACGACCAATCTGTGTACCATCTGCACAAATCTTGATCATGCCCCCTACATTTACGTTCAAATCGTTAATATATACTACAAAAAATCAGGAAGTCCAGTACTGAGCCCTGTGGAACGTCACTGGAAACAGACCTCAAGTCAGTAAATCACCCATCAACAAACAGCCTTTGTTTCCTGTCACTGAGCCAATTTTGCATCCAGCTTGTTGAATTTCCCTGGATTCCATGGGATTTTATTTTTTTAACTAGTATGCCACATGGGACCTTGACAAAAGCCTTGTCAAAATCCATGCAGACCATATCAACTGCACTACCCTCATCCTTGCTACTTCTTCGAAAAATTCAGTCAACTTGGTCAAACAATATCTTCCCTTATCAAATCCATGCTCAATATCCGTGATTAACCTGTGCCTTTCTAAGTGACACTTTATCCTGTCTTTCAGAATAGATTCCAATAATGTGCCCACTACTGAGGTTAGACTGACTGGCCTGCAATTATTCGGTCTATCCCTTGCTCCCTTTTTAAAGAGGTACAATGTTAACACTTCACCAATCCTCCGGCACTACACCTGTATCCAGTGAGGATTGGAAAAGGATGGTCAGACCCTCTGCTATTTCCTCTCTCACCTCTTTTGACAGCCTAGGATACATTTCAACTGGCCCTGGTGATGGATCAACTTTCAAGGATGCTAATCCCATTAATACTTCCTCTCTCCCTATGTATATCACATCCAATAATTCACACTCCTCCTCTTTAACCACAATATCTGCATCGTCCCCCCCCCTTTTGTTAAGACAGATCCAAAGTATTCATGAAGAACCATACCAACATGTTCCGCCCCTACTCGTGTATATCAATTTGGGTATATAGACTTTCAAAAGGCCTGTAAACAAATAACATTTCATAGACTTGTTATGAGAAACGGAAGACATGGGTTAATGTGACAGTGATGGTGTGGATATGACAGTGACTCAGGGACAGAAAGCAGAGAGAAGTGGTGAAAAGTCATTGTTCAGACTGGAAGTGGAGGGGAGTATACAGTACTGTTTCTCAGGGTTTGATTCACTCCGCGTGATATCAAGATATGACAGAGGGCACTGTATACTGCAATGGCTATGAGCCCTGACAATATTCCAGCAATAGTACTGAAGACCTGTGCTCTAGAACTTGCCGCACCCCTAGCCAAGCAGTTCCAGTAGAGCTACAACACTGGCATCAACCCGGCAATGTGGAAGGTTGCCCAGGTATGTCCTGTAGACAAAAAGCAGGACAAGTCCAACCCGGCCAATTACCGCCCCATCAGCCTACTCTCAATCATCAGGAAAGTGATGTAAGGTGTCATCAGCAGAGCTACCAAACAGCACTTGCTTAGCAATACCCTGCTCAGTGACGCTCAGTTTAGGTTCTGCTAGAGCGACTCAGCTCCTGATCTCATTACCTCATTATCTCAAACCCTCCACTGGCTGGAGTCATACCTAGTGCAAAGGAAGATGGTTGTGGTTGTTGGAGGTCAATCATCTGAGCTCCAGGACATCACTGCAGGAGTTCCTCAGGGTGGTGTCCTAGGCCCAAGCATTTTCCGCTGCTTCATCAATGACCAGCCTTCAATAATAATGTCAGAAGTGGGGATGTTCGCTGATGATTGCACAATGTTCAGCACCATTCCTGACTCCTCAGATACTGAAGCAGTCCGTGCAGAAATGCAGCAAGACCTGAGCAATATCCAGCCTTTGGCTGATAAGTGGCAAGTAACATTCGTGCCACACAAGTGCCAGGCAATGACCATCTCCAACAAGAGAGAATCTAACCATCTCCCCTTGATATTCAATGGCATACCATCGCTGAATCCCCCACTATCAACATTATGTGGGCTACTATTGACCAGAAACTGAACTGGAGTAGCCATATAAATACCGTGGCTACAAGAGCAGGTCAGAGGCGAGGAATCTTGAGGCGAGTAACTCACCTCCTGACTCCCCAAAGCCTGTCCACCATCTACAAGGCACAAGTCAGGAGTGTGATGTCTGGAGTACTCTCCACTTGCCTGGATGGGTGCAGCTCCAACAACACTCAAGAAGCTCGATACCATTGAGGAAAAAGCAGCCCACTTCATTAGCACCCCATCTACAAACATTCACTCCCTCCACCACCGACACACAGTGGCAGCAGCATGTACCATCTACACGATGCACTGCAGAAATGCACCAAGGCCCCTTCGACAGCACCTTCCAAACGCACGACCTCTACCAACTAGAAGGACAAGGGGAGAAAATACATAAGAAAATCACCACCTTCAAGTTCCCGTTCAAGTCACACACCATCCTGACTTGGAACTATGTCGCCGTTCCTTCACTGTCGCTGGGTCAAAATCCCTTCCAAACAGCACTGTGGTCTATCTACTCCAAATGGACTGAAGCGGTTGAAGAAGGCAGCTCACCATCACCTTCTCAAGGGCAACAAGGACAATAAATGCTGGCCAAGCCAGTGACGCCCAAATCCCATGAATGAATATAAAAAAGAGAGAGGGTGTGGAACTAACTGGTAGATCTTCGAAAGGGCCAGCACTGACATGTTGGACCAAATTGCCTTCTTCAGTGCAATGCTATTCTATGTTTCCATGATTGTTCTTGCCTCGACTTTCCTGATATTCCTATCCTTTAAACAGGGGTCTGATAAAGTACCACATAACAGCCATGTTACCAAGTTAGAAACACATGGGATTAAAGGACCAATGTCAGCAGTGGCTCAGTTTGTAGCTCTTCCCCTTTCAGTCACAAGCTTCTAGGATCAAGTGTCATTTGATCGCAAGAAACAAGTAACAGGACTTGATCACAAGATTCAAGGCTGACACTGCAGTGACATTACTGTGGGAGTGTTGCACTGTCAGATGTACCGTCTATCGAATTAAACATTAAACAAACATTTGCCCTCTCAGGTGGATATTAAAGATCTGATCATTATCACATTGCTGCTTGTGGGAGATTGCTGTGTGGAAATCTTCTGCCATCTTTCCTACATTACTCTAGTGACTAGGGTTTAATAAGTACTCATTGATTGTAAATCGCTTTGGGACATGCAGTGATCATGAAGGCGCTACATAAATCGAAGTTTTTTTAAAAATTTACAATGACAGCATGCAGGAAATTAGCTAAGTGACAGAAAGCAGAGAGTAGTGGAGAATGGTTGTTGTTCAGTCTGGAGGGAAGTACATTGGGGTTTACCCAGGGTCACTGTTGGGATCACTGTTGCTGTATGTTAATGCAATGGGCTTGTGTACAGAGAGGATAATGTCAAAGTTTTCAGATGGCAGGAAACTCAGAAATGTTAACAAACAATGAGAAGGATAGTAACAGACTTCAGGAGGACAGAGACTGACTGGTGAAATGGGCAGGAACATGGCAGATGTAATTTAACACAGTGAAGTCTGAAGTGAGACATTTGGGTAGGAAGTATGTGGAGAAACAATATAAACTTAATGGTACCATTATAAAGTGGGTGCAGGATTGGAGAGACCTGGGCTGTGCACACACAGATCTTTGAAGGTAACATGTAGTGTCCTTGGTGTGTGAGAGAGAGGCACAGAGTAAAAAAATATCAGGAGGAAATGCTGATCTTTATACATCATTGGTTAGATCCCAGCTGGCGAATTGTGTCCAATTCTGATCACCACACTTTGGTAAGGATGTCAAGGACTTAGTGAAGATACTGAGGTGATTTTCTGGAATGGTACCAGGGATCTGGGTACCAGTTACGTGGAGAGATTGGAAAAGCTGGGGTTGCAATGAAGGGTAAGAGGAGATTTAATATAGAATTCAAAATCATGAAGGGTTTTGATGGGATAATTAATGTGAAACGGTTTCCAGTGTCAGAAAGTTCAGTATTAAGAAGACACAGATTGAAAAATAACCAGAGGTGAAATGAAAAGAATTTTCTTATACAGCGAGTTGTTGGGATCTGGCATTCACTGCCTGAAAAGATGGTGGAAGCAGATTCAATAATATATTTCAAAAGGAAATTTAACAAATACTTGAACAGGAGAAAAACGCAGTAGTCTGGGGAAAGAGGAGGGGAGAGGAACTAATTAGATAGCTTTAGTTTAGTTTAGAGATAAGCAATGAAACAGGCCCTTTGGCCCACCGTGTCTGTGCCGACCATCAACCACCCATTTATACTAATCCTACACTAATTCCATATCCCTACCACATCCCACCTATCCCTATATTTCCCTACCACCTACCTATACTGGTAGCAATTTATAATGGTCAATTAACCTATCAACCTGTTAGTCTTTGGCATGTGGGTGGAGATCGGAGCACCCGGGGGAAAGCCACGCAGAGACAGGGAGAATTTGCAAACTCCACGCAGGCAGTAACCTGGGTGGCTGGAGCTGTGAGGCTGCGGTGCGAACCACTGCACCACTGTCCTGCCCCTGCGCCACTGTGCCGATTAATACCAGCTGGAGTGGTACTGAGTCTCACTCACACACCAGGAAAGAGCCAATTCAAACCAGACCTCTATTAATAGCAGCTGGAGTGGAACCGAGTCCCACTCAAGCACCAGGAAAGAGACAATTCAATCTAGGCCTCTATTAATACTAATTAGATAGCTCTTTCAAAGAGACAGTACTGACACAATGGGCCGACAGACCTCCTTCTGTGCTGCATCAATCTCGGATTCTATGAGCAATAAACAGAGAGTGAAGAGAGAGAGAGAGAGGGGAAAGTGTGAATGACGGAAAGGGAAATAGCAAGAACGAGAAAATCGGGTTTGCATCGCTTTGTCGGCAGAGGGATCATGATCCGCACATGTCCGCTCCTGTTGAGGCAGGTGACACATAAAGCTCCTGCTATGTCCTCATTTCCATGAAAAATTCGTGTCGCCCATGGTGACCCGCGCAGCTGTTTGCCTGCACATTTAACAGGAGCCTAACTGTGTGTGAGACTGGCGCGTCTTTCATCTAGCATTCAGCTCTTAAAGACAGTCTGTTCCTCTTGAAGGGAAGCTGCACTGAATCACAGGAGGCTGCTGCTGCTGACTGTGAATGCTGCAATTGGAGACAAGGTAAATGGAATACTGGGACAGAGAGAGGGCTCTGCGGCTAACGAATGAGGTGCTGGAGGCCTTAGTCATGGAGAGTAACAGGAGAAGAGAGCCCATGTTTCTGTAGGGTGGCGTGGAGACCCTCAAGAAACACCCTTCGAAGGGAATGGGAGCAAGTGGCCACGGAGGTGAATGCAAGATGTATGGCCCCGATGACCTGGCAGCAGAGCCAGAAGAAGTTTAATGAGCTCACACGGGTGGTAAATGTCAGTGACCTCATCACCACATGGCATCTCCTACCCTCAACACCACCAACCTCTCACACTGCTCAATATAACACACCCCTATCACTCACCCATCAGCGGTACCTAACACTCAGGACTCACACCTAACATGCACATTCTCCACCTTACCCTCACACGCCTTCCACTGATAACCAGCCTCACACCCATCTCTCACTGCCTCCACATATCTCCAGCTATTCAGCTATGGAAGGCACAGCACCCAAACACAGTGCAACACAGTCACTGACATTCTGCCCTCTCTCTTACAAGGCAAGGTGGCCCATAATCATAGAGAGCAGCAGTGACCCGGCGGGGACCAGGCATACCTTAATCCCCTGAGCCTGAGGGAGGAGGTGGTTCTCCACATCATGGGACCGGCTGTGACAGAGCCCGTAGCATGCGGCATCACCGAGAGCATTCAGGATGATGCAATGTTCCTGCCTTATGTCCCTTCTTAACTCCCACCTCCCCCTCATCCTGCTGTCTGGGATGATGTACAAGCTGCAGATGGCGGGACCATGGACCTCCTGCTTTCCATCCCACCCTCAATCCCTGACCGAACCCTCCCTTTTATACTTTCTCATAATAACCCAAAACTGCCAGTTTCCCAGTCACAGCAGATCCAGGAGACAGAGGGAGAGCAGCAGCACAGCACTGATGGTGAAGCCCCATCACTTGGTCTGATACTCACAGTCACCAGATCAAATACTTGCATTGTGTCAACCTTAGTGGCTGGTATAGAGACACAATCTGCACTGGGTGAGACGCCGAGCACAAGTGAGCTGCAGACAGGCCGGGGGAAAAGGATAGTTCATGTGTCAGCTCACCAGAGGGCGAGGTCACAAACGAGTTATAATAAGGAGGACTCAGATGTGAACATTGCTGGAACAGCATGCAGGAGAATGCTGACGGACATGTACACTGAGATACTTGGTCCATTGACAGGCCTGTCAGACATTCTGTTGTCACTGTCAAGGAACACGGAGGAGTCCAGCTCCAACATGGCACAGGGCATTTCACAGAGCTTGAAGCCCATTCTTTCCCCTGTGGAAGTGGTCACTAACTCCATGCCAGCACTAGTGGACCCAGCCGTGATACAGTGTCTGATACCATTGTCTCAGCTTCCACTGCAGCACAGACGGCAGACACCCAAAGTCTCAGTGCTGCAGTGGAAGCTCAGATTGAGGACATGAGATCCATGTTTGCTGCCAGGCAGGATCAGACTGCTGTCATCATGGCTGTGGATCTCAGTGTTCAAAGGGGTTTGCAGGCTCTCACAGCATTCCAGCAAACTGTGATCCAGTAGATTACCAGGATTGCTGAGGTGTCGCCCCTTGGCAGTGACAGTGTCTCTGTGGAGCATGAACTTGCTGTCCTCTGCAGGATGACAGTATTTGTCCTCCATTCACTGTCACTCCACCAGTGTCCTTGCTATTCCCCACCAGCCAGTCCAGGCTGCTGCTGCCCATGTCGAGGAGGTGCAATCCGACTACGAACCCGCAAAGCCCTGTGCTGCTCGAGGACGTCCTGCAAGGCCATCTGCAGTCTCCCCACTGAAAGTCAGCAGCCTTCCACCAGCCATGCTGCAGTCACTGGGGAAACACTGTGTCGGAGCACTAGACAAGTCAAGGGAACCCACAAGACAGGCACTAAGGGAATACACAAGGGTGAATGGTTCAGTTTTGTTTGTATAATTGGATGTGTTGTTGGATAAAGATGTTAATGAAAAGGTTTTTGCTGGTGGTTTTTATTGCAGGATGGTGACCAAGGGGACACTGTGATGGGGCGTCACAGATGGGTGTAATGGGGGAGAATGGGGGATCCATGTTGGGAAATGGAAGTTGTCCTATGGAACCAGAATCTTAGCAGGGACTCTCCGACAGCCTGTCCGGGTCGATGGCATCCAGGAAATATCCTCCCGGTCTCCTCCTCCTCCTCCTCCTGAGGTGTCCTCCGGATTCCTGTTGCCAATGCCTGTGTCCTCATGATAGTGATGATATGAAGGGTGCAGCAGAACACCATGAACTTGGACAACTGCTAAAGTGTGTACTGGAGGGCTCCCCCCGAGCGGTTCAGACATCGGAAGCATTGCTTCATCACACCGATGATCTGTTCCACCATGTTCCTGGTGACTCCATTGCTCACGTTATACACATGTTAATTGTGTGAGGTTGGTTGGCGGTGGGAGGTGGTTTGGGGATGTAGGAACATGAGCTGTGTCTAGAGAATGGAATCTTTCATCTCCGAGGAGCCACATTCTGGTTCTGCATGGCGGACAAAGTGTTGGAACCGGGTGACTGCATCAGAATGAATGTATGGTGGCTGCTGCCAGGATAGTGGACATTCGCCAACATGATGTACTGGGCATGCTCACACACCAACTGTACATTCATGGAGAGAGAATTTTTCCAGTTCCTGTACCTCTCCCCCTTGACAACGGGGGCCCCGCAGAGACACCCACACCATCAGGAATCCCTCTATCCTGACAAAGCCACGGGATCTCTCATCCTGCTTCCCCTTGCTGAGGGAGAAAATGATAACATCGATGGTCACCGTCACCTCCCAGAATTATCAATGGACAACACACAGACGAGTAACTACTGGTCAGTTAGTTTAACATCAGTGGCGAGTAAGGTTTTAGAAACAATAATCAGTGAAAAAGGACAACACACACTTGGAGAGGTTTGAGTTAATTACGGATTGTCAGCACGGATTTCTAAAAGACAGATTATGCTTGATGAACTAATTGAATTGATTTCGATGATCAGAGAAGGTTGATGAAGGGAATGTGGTGGATGTTGTCTCCCTGGATTTTATTAAAGTATTTGATGAAGAACCACACAAAGCTTGGTTAACAAAATTGAAGCTCATGGAATAGCATCCAAATGGATCAAAAATTGTCCAAAGGACAGCAAAACGAGTCTTGTGTTAAATGGCTGTTTTTCAGACGGGAGGATGGTAGATTTTGATGTTCCCCAAGGGTCAGTGCTAGGAACGCTGATTTTTCTTCCTTGCTATATATAAATGACATGCACCTTGGAATGCAAAGTAGAATTTCAAAATTTTCCGATGATACCAATCTTGTAGGTGTGATAAACAGGGAGGATGATACAAACCATCCGCAACAGAACATAGATAGGCTGGCAGAACGGACAGAGAAGTGGCAGGTAGAATTTATTACAGAGCAGTGTGCGGTGATGTATTTCGTCAGAAGGAATAGGAAGGCAATGTAGACTTAATGACACATTACTAAAGATTGTGCAGGAACAGAAGGACCTGGGCCTCCATATGCACTGATCTTTGCAGGTGGCAGGACATATTAGGAGAGTGTTTAGCAAATCATATCAGATCTTGGGCTTCATAATGACAGACAAAGATACAAAGGCAGGGAAGTTATGCTGAAACGTTATAAAGCTTTGGTTAGGCCTCAACTGGAGAACTGTGTCCAGTTCTGGTCACCACACTTTGGGAAGGATGTGAAGGTCCTTGGGAGGGTGCAGAGGAGATTTACCAAAATGGTTTCAGGGATGGGGGTTGCGCGACAAGGTTAGTTTGGAGAAGATGGAGTTGTTCTCCCTGGAGTAAAGGAGATTTAGAGAGCTTTGGTAGAGGTGTACAAGATTATGATAAGCTTAGATAAGACAGACAAGGAAAAACTGTTCCCATTAACTGATGAAACACGGACTTGGGGACACAGATGGAAGGTTTGGGTAAGAGATGCAGGGGGAATATGAGGAGGAACATTTTTACACAGTGGATGGTAATAAGCTGGAACTCATTGCCCATGAGGGTGGTGGACGCTGAGGCAATTAATGATTTCAAAAGGAAACTGGATGGACACCAGAAGGAAATGAACTTGCAGGGATACGGGGACTGAGCGGGGGATTGGGACTGACTGGATTGTTCCAGGGAGAGCTGGCATGGAGGGGCCGAATGACCACCTTCAGTGCTGCAAATGACTAATTCACTCTCTGTGACTCTATGTTGGATATGTCTCCTGCTCCTGTCTGGAAAGATCTCGATACACAGAAGTTCAATGAAACTGTGACTTTAATGGCCACTGACAGCTCCTTCCTCACCCTGCTGTGAGGCTCCAGGTCGTGTTACAGGAGGTGACACTGCTATGTGACCACATCCTTATTGAATCAGAGCCACCTCACGCACTGCTCCTGGGTTAGGTGTAGGTAGGAAAAGCGCTCTTGGAAAACCCGGGGTGGGTAGGGCAAAGCCCCCTCCTCCTCCCTCTTTACAGAGCTTCCCCTCTCTGCAGCCTCTGCTCCATTTGTTGGTCATGTCATAGACCCAAAGACACTGTAAATATAGTCCCCATTCCTTGTCCAGATTTGGGTCACCAAATCTTCTGTCCTCCCTGAATATCTGCAGCAGCTCACAACACAACCTCCAGAAAACCATCGACAGCATCTCCACTAAGTTTACAATAGCAGAAGCAAGTCAAAAGCCCGTCACCTGTAAGCTGGATGCCTGGCCCTTTTAAATATCATTAGAGGGGATTCATTGTGATGCGAAATGTATGTTCAGCTGACATTGACTAACACAGGTGGTCAGTGAACATGCACAGACCAACTTTCAAAGAAGGACATCAAAGCTGCTGGTATGGTACATTGACATCACTTTCAAATCCACCCTCAAAAGAACAACACATACAAGGTACAATTAAGCTAGAGCTCTGCCCAGCATGTGATATTGTGCAGGCCACAGTAGAAGTGGCCGGCTGTGAAGACCATGCTGACAGCACATAGATGATACGACTGGGCTGGAGCCCCGCTCAGCATGGGATATTGTGCAGACCGCACCGTAAGTGGCCAGCTGTGCGATTCACATCTCTTTATGGATCCCAATTCTGTACTGTCAGCTGCAGAGTCTAAAATCGTGGCTCGGGACAGATGCAGAGGGAAATAAATTCACTTTACAAGGAGAAATGAAAAAAGATTGAAGTCGAAAGATTTGCAGGAATATGTGAAATGGACAGGGGAAAGTGAATAAATGGAGGGGTGAGGCCATGGAGAGATTCAAACACAAGAAAGAGAATATTAAAAATAAGGTGCTGCCAGTCCGGGAGCCAATGTAGATCAGTGAGCACAGGGGTGATGGGTGATCGGGATTTGGTGTGAGATAGGATACAGGCAGCAGAGTTCTGGATGGGCTGTGGTTTATGGAAGTTTATAACTGGGAGGGTGACCAAGATGGAATTGGAATAGTCAGCTGTGTATCTAACAGTGATGCAGATAAGTGTTTACGCAGTAGATGGGCTGAGGCAGTGGTGGCGAGGGGTGATATCACAGAGGTGGTATTAGGCAGGGTTGGTGATGAAAAGAATATGAAGATGAACTTAGCTTAGGTTGAAATATAACACAGAAGTTGCAAAATGTCTGGTTGAGCCTCGGATATTGGGCAGGGTGGAGTATGTGCTTCCCAGATAGGGGATGGAGTTTGTGATGGAGACCAATGACACTGGCTTCAGTCTTTCCAAAATTTACATAACAGAACAGTATTTCAGTGAAACAGGGTTTACAGATCTCCTGGCCTGAAATAGAGACAGCAACAGGAGCAACGATGAGCGAGTATATGACAAGAACTGTAATACAGCTGACAATGGTTTATAGAGCTCATGGCTGAAGATATTCACCAGGAATACAAATGCAGCAAGAAGGGCAGAGTAAATTACAGGAGCAGTAATGCAGTTAAACATGGTTTAAAGAATTAATAGCTAGATAGAGAGACTTACCAGGGACACCAATAATAGCCAGGATGGGATAGTAAATGTATTGAATAATCTTCAGTGCGAGATAGATACGAGAGTTTAATGAGTACCAATTATAATATGTAGAAAGAGAGTAAATAACCGAGGATAAACTCCTGTCCATTGTTGTAACATTCCAATCTATTGTTCTCAGATTCTGACCCATTGTTGTAACATTCCAGTCTTTTGTTCTCAGATTCTGACCCATTGTTGTAACATTCCAGTCTTTTGGTCTCAGATTCTAACCTATCCTCTCTCTATCTCTCTGGAGCAGCTGATCTCTGAAAGTGCCAGGGCTGATGTTCCCACTGACACTATGGAATAACACATTGAAAGAAGCCCCTTATTAATAGGAGATGGAAAACGTCCAGTGACACAATTAGGGTCCATGGAGACTGACATTAATTACAGTCACGGAACAAACAGATTCAGTTAACCCTTTTCAATCCAACACTTTTGTACCACAACAAAGTTGAACATTTATCCAGTCTGGATGGGATGTATGAGGGTTGCTGAGGGAAGGAATGGGGGAAATAGCAGAGGCGCTGGCCAGAACCTTCCAATCTCCCTTGGATATGGGCGTGATGACAGGTTTCCACAGGCTCACCATTCTCTGGGTGAAGAAACGTCTCCTCAT
Organism: Heterodontus francisci; assembly: GCF_036365525.1. NCBI lineage: Eukaryota > Metazoa > Chordata > Chondrichthyes > Heterodontiformes > Heterodontidae > Heterodontus > Heterodontus francisci. Next base: position 2,481,093 of record NW_027142342.1, read on the forward strand.
CTCAGTCCTGAAAGTTTTCCCCCATATCCTGTGGTTCAGGAGTCCCCCACCATCGGGAACATCCTTCCTGCATCTACCCTGTCAAGTCATGTTAGAATTTTATAGGATTCGATGAGATCCCTCCTCACTCTTCTGAATTCCAGTGAATACAGTCCTAACCGACTCAATCTCTCCTCATACGGCAGTCCCGCCATCCCAGGAATGAGACTGGTAAAACTCTACTGCACTCCCTCTTGCAAGACCATCCTTCCTCAGATAAGGAGACCAAAACTGCACACAACATTCCAAATGCGGCCTCACCAAGGCCCTGTATAATTGCAGTAAAACATCCCTGCTCCTGTGCTCGAATCCTGTCTCTATAAAGGTCATCATAACATTCACCTTTTCCTACCGCCTGTTGCACCTGCATGCTTACCTTCAGTGACTGGTGTACGAGAACACCCAGGTCTCGCTGCATATGCCCCTCTCTCAGTTTATAGCCGTTCAGATAATAATCTGCCTTCCTGTTTTTGCTAGTAAAGTGGATAACTTCACATTTATCCACATTATACTGCATCTGCCATGCATTTGCCCACTCACTCAACTTGCCCAAATCACCCTGAAGCCTCTCTGCATCCTCCTCACAACTTATCCTCACACTCAATTTTGTATCATCTGCAAACTTGGAGATATTACATTTAGTTTCCTCATCTAAATCATTAACATATATATTGTGAACAGCTGGGGTCCTAGCACCGATCCCTGCGGTACCCCACTAGTCATTGCCTGCCATTCACAAAAAGATCCGTATGTTCCAATGCTTTGTTTCCTGTCTGCCAACCAATTTTCTATCTATTGCAATACACTACCCCCAGTCTCGTGCACTTTAATTTTACATGCTAAACCCTTACGTGGAACGTTGTCGAGAGCCTTCTAAAAATGCAAATAAACCACACCCACTGGCCCCCTCTCATCCACTCTACTAGTTACATCCTGGAAGAATGCTTGTAGATTTATCAAGCATGATTTCCCTTTCATAAATCCATGCTGACTCTGTCCGATTCTACCACTATTCTCCAAGTGCTCTGCTGCAAAATATTTGATAATGGACTCCAGGATTTTCCCCACGACCGATGTCAGGCTGACTGGTCTACAATTTCCTGCTTTCTCTCTACCTCCCTTTTTTAATAGTGGGATAACATTAGCTATATTCCAATCTGAAGGAACTGTTCCAGAGTCCATAGAATCTTGGAAGATGACCACCAATCCATCCATTATTTCTAGGGCCACTTCCTTAAGTACTCTGGGATGTAGATTACCAGGCCCTGGGGATTTATCGGCCTTCAATGCCATCAACTTCCCCAACACCATTTCTCTACTAATACTGATTTCTTTCAGTTCCACTCTCTCACTAAATCCTGTATTCACCAACATTTCTGGTATGATATTTGTGTCCTCCTTTGTGAAGACAGAACTAAAGGATGCATTTAGTTGGTCAGCCGTTTCTTTGTTTCCCATAATAAATTTCCCTGTTTCTGACTGCAACCGACCTGTATTTGTCTTCGCCAATCTTTTCCGCTTCACATAACTATAGATTCGTGTACAGTCAGTTTTTATGTTCCCCGCAAGCTTACTCTCGTACTCCATTTTCCCCTTCTTAATCAATCCCTTGGTGCTCCTTTGCTGAATTTTAAACTGCTCCCAATCCTCAGGTCTGTTGTTTTTTCCTGGCGAAGTTATATGCCTCATCCTTGGATCTAATGCTATCTCGAACTTTCCTTGTAAGCCATGATTTGGGTACCTTTTCCGTTTTACTTTTGCGCCAGACAGGAGTAAACAATTGTTGCAGTTCATCCATGCGCTCTTTGAATGTTTGCCATTGCCTATCCAGGGTCATCTCTTTAAGTAACGTTACCCAATGTATCATCGACAACTTATGCCTCATACCTTCGTAGCTTACTTTATTAAGATTCACGACCCGAGTCTCAGAATCAACTAGGTCATGAAGAATTCTATCATATTATGGTCGTTCATCCCCAAGGGATCTGGCACAACTAGATTGTCAATTATTCCTCTCTCATTACACAATAACCAGTCTAGGATAGCCTGTTCTTCAGTTGGTTCCTCAAAGAATTGGCCCTGAAAACCATCCCGTATATTCTCCAGGAATTCCTCCACAATGTATTGTGACCAATTTAATTTGCCCAATCTATATGCAGATTCAAGAAACCCATAATTACAGATGTTCCTTTATCGCATGCGTCTCTAATTTCCTGTTCAATGCCATTCCCAAATTCAGCACTACAGTCTGGGGGTCTATATACAACCCCCACTAACGTTTTCTGCCCCTGAGTGTTTCTCAGCTCGACCCATACATATTCGACATCGTCAGAGCTAATATCCTGCCTCACCATTGCGTTAATTTCCTCTTTAACCAGCAAGCAACTCCACCAAGGGTGGAAATAGGCCGTTTTACTGATGGTGAGAAAATTCGGTAGGAAGCTCATCTCAAGGGATCTCAAGGTTAGCTATGTAAACAAGTTTGTGAACCGTTTTACTTAGTCTCAAACATTCACAAAGGAGAGGGATAGAGTGTGTAACTCGGAAATGTTTGGAGCAGAGACAGAAAACAATGGCTTCAATCTTCTCAATATTTAATTAGCATTGCAGATGTGTGAGGTAATACATTTTGAAAGGATGAATGAAGAGGGACAATACAAGTTAGATGGTACAACCATAAAGGTCGTGAAATAACAGAGACACATGGGGTGTTTATATACAAATCTTTGAAGGTGGCAGGAAAGGTTAACTGGACAGTTAATAAATATATGGGATCCTTGGGTTTATAAATAGAGGCAAAAAGAACAAAAGCAAGGACATTATGTGAAACATATATAAAATACTAGTTCAGCTGCACCTGGAGTCTTGTGTCGAATACTGGGAACCACACTTTAGGAAGGACATGAAGCCTTCAGAGAGGGCACAGAACTGTTTTACTAGAATTTGTCAGGGCATGAGGGATTACAGTTATGTAGCTGGGGTTGTTCTGCTTAGAGCAGAGAACTTTCAGAGGAGATTTGATTGAGGTGTTTAACATTCGAAGGATTTAGATAAATTAAATAAAGAGAAACTATTTCCAATGTCCAAGAGACACAGATTTCAGGCATTTGGTAAAAGAAGCAGACATGAGGATTTTTGTTTCTGAGTGGTTTGGATTTGGAATACACTGTCTGATAGGCTGATGGATACAGATTCAATAGTAGATCCCAAAAGGGAATTGGATAAATATCTGAAGGAGAAAAAATGCAAGGATATAGTGAAAAAGCCTGGGAGTGGGACTGACTGGATTTCTCTTTGAAAGGGGCAGCACAGACATGATGGGCCGAATGACCTCATTCAGTTTGTGCCATTCTATTATTTCTCCTGCCTGTACTTTCACAATATCCCTATCCTTTCCACAGGCATTTGAGAAAGTACCACATAACAACCGTGTTACCGAATTAGAAACACATGGGATTAAAGGGTTAATGTCAGCCGTGGCTCAGTTTGCAGCTCTCTCCCCTTTCAGTCACCAGCTTCCAGGATCAAGTGTCACTGCAGGACTTGATCACAAGAATCAATGCTGACATTGCAGTGCAGTACTGAAGGTGTGCTGCACTGTCAGAGGTGCAGTCTATCGAATGAAACTTTAAACCAAGTTGCAGTCTGCCCTCTCAGGTGGATGTTAAAGATCCCATCGCACTATGTAGAAGCACAGCAGGGGAATTATTTCCGGTGTCCTTGTCAATATTTATCCTTCAATCAACATCACAAAAACAGATCTGATCATCATCACATTGCTGCTTGTGGGAGCTTGCTGTGCAGAAATAGTCTGCCTGTTTCCTACATTACAAGAAGGACTTCGCTTTAAGAAGTATTCATTGGTTGTAAATCACTTTGGAACATGCAGTGGTCATGAAAGGCGTTTCATAAATGTAAGTCTGTTCTTTTATTTTCAATGAAAGCATGCGGGAAATTAGCGCAGTGAGAGAAAGTAGAGAATAGTGGAGAATGGTTATTCTTCAGTCTGGAGGGAAGTACTCAATGGGGTCCCCAGGGTCACTGTTGGGATCACTATTGTTGTATGTTAATGCAATGGGCTTGTGTACAGTGGGGATAATGTCAAAGTTTTCGGATGGCAGGAAAGTCAGAAATGTTAATAAACAGTGAGAAGGATAGCAGCAGACTTCAGGATGATGGAGAGTGACTGGTGAAATGGACAGGAACATGGCAGATGTAATTTAACACAGTGAAGTATGAAGCGAGACATTTGGGTAAGAAGTGTAAGGGAAGACAACAGAAACAAATGGGTAATATAAAAGCAAAATACTGCGGATGCTGGAAATCTGAAACAAAAACAAGAAATGCTGGATTCACTCAGCAGGTCTGGCAGCATCTGTGGAAAGAGAAGCAGAGTTAACGTTTCGGGTCAGTGACCCTTCTTCGGAACTCTTCGGAACCCGAAGAAGGGTCACTGACCCGAAACGTTAACTCTGCTTCTCTTTCCACAGATGCTGCCAGACCTGCTGAGTGAATCCAGCATTTCTTGTTTTTGTTTCAGAAACAAATTGGTATTGTTTAAATGAGGAGACAGGAACAGAGAGACTTGGTGTGCATTCAGACAGATCTTTGAAGGCCGCACGAAAGGTTGACAAGTTTATGCCTGATATAACAGACATCAGGTAGAAAATACTATTGAGAAGCAGGCTGAATACAGAAGGTCCAGAGGGGAAGTGAAAAAGCAAATAAGAGAAGCAAAGAGTGAGCATGAAAAGAGGCGAGCATTAAAGGAAATCCCAAAGTTTTCTATTGGCATCTAAATACTAATAGGGTAGTAAAAGGAACAATGGGGCCGACTCAGGACCATAAAGGGGATTTGCACATGGAGGCAGAGAATATAGCTGAGGTAGTAAATGAATAATTTCCACCTGTCTTTACCAAGGAAGAAGATATGGAATCCTTTCCTTTATTAGCCGAGGTATAGAATATACGGCCAGGGAGGTCATGCTAGAATTCTATAACTCATTGGTAAGCACACAACTTGAGTACTGTGTGCAGCTCTGCTCACCTCATTACAGAAAAGATGTAATTGCACCAGAGAGGGTGCAGAGGAGATTTATGAGGATGTGGCGAGGACTGGAAAAATGCAGCTATGAGGAAAGATTGGACAGGCAGGGACTGTTCTCCTTGGAATAGAGAAGGCTGAGGGTAAATCTGATTGAAGTGTACAAAACTGAGAGGGGCCTGGGTAGAGTGGAGCTGAAGGGTCCATTCACCTTAGCAAAGAGGTCAGTGACGAGGGGGCATGGACTTAAAGTGATTGGTAGAAAGATTAAAAGGGAGCTGCGGATTTTATTTTTCAGCCAGCGGGTGGTCAGAGTCTGGAACTCACTGTCCGAAATGGTCGTTGAGGCAGAAACCAACAACTCATTCAAAAGGTGTCTGGATATGCACCTCAAGTGCTGTAATCTATCAAATGCTGGAATATAGGATTAGAATGGATGGATCGTTTTTTGGACAGCATAGACACGATGGGCCAAGTGGCCTCTCTCTGTGCCATAAACTGTCTATGATTCCAAGATGCAACCCAGGCAATGTTGAAAGAGGAGGTAAGTCAGACACTAGTGGGGTTTAAAATTGATAAAGAGGAAGTATTAGATAGGCTGTCTGGACTTAAATTGAATAAAGCTCCAGGAAAAGATGAGATGCATCCAAGGATACTGAGGGAAGTGAGGGTGGAAATTGCAGAGGCACTGGCCATAATTTTTCCGTCTTCCTTAGACTTGAGGGTGATGCAAGAGGACTGGAGAATTGTAAACGTTACACCCTTGTTCAAAAAGGGTGTAAAGATAAGGCCAGCAACTACAGGCCTGTCAGTTTAACTTCGGTGGTGGGAAAACTTCTAGAAATAAATAATCTTGGACAAAGCAAATAGTCACATGGACAAATGCGAGTTAATTAAACAAGCCAGCATGGATTTCTTGAGAGTACATCATGTTTAACTAATTTGCTGGAGATGTTTGAGGTGGTATCAGAGAGAGTTGATGAGGGCAATTCTGTTGATGTGGTGTACATTGACTTTCATATAACGGTCTATTCAGTTTCAAATGAACCTGCCTCCACCATTCTCAAGCAGTGCATTCCAGACATTTAACTATTCCCTGCATGCAAAAACCTTTTGATACAAAGCCACACAACAGACCTGTGAGCAAACCTGTAGCTCATGGAATAAAAGGGACGGTAGCAACATGGATACGAAATTAGCTAAGTGACAGGAAACAAACATTAATGATTAATGCAACAAAAACAAGAAATGCTGGAGTCACTCAACAGGTCTGGCAGCATCTGTGGAAAGAGAAGCAGAGTTAACGTTTCGGATCAGTGACCCTTCTTCGGAACTAATTAATGGATGTTTTACAGGCTGGAGGAAGGTTTATTGTGGAGTTCCCCAGACATCCTTGCTTTTCCTGATATATATTAAGGACCTAAACCTGGGTATGCAGGCACAATTTCAAAGTTTGCAGCTGATACGAAAGTTGGAAGAATTGTGAACTGTGGGGGGGGATAGTGTAGAACTTCAAAAGTACACACACAAGTTGGTGGAATGGGCAGGCAGGTGACAGATGAAGTTCAATACAGAGAAATGTGAAGTGATTCATGTTGATAGGAAGAACATGGGGAGACAATATACAATAAAGGGTTCAATTTTCTAGGGTGTGCAGGAGCACACCTGTGTGTATATGTGCAGAAGTCATCGAAGGTGGCAGGACAGGTTGAGAAAGTGTTGAATAAAGCATACAGTATCCTGGGCTTTATTAATCGGGGCATAGAGTACAAGAGCAAGGAAGTTATGTTGAACTTATATAAGACACTATTTCAGCCTCAGCTGTGGCATTGCGTCCAGTTCTGGGTGCCACACTTGAGGAAAGACGTGAGGGCATTGGAGAGAGTACAGAAAATATTCACGTGAATGATTCCCGGGATGAGGATTTTCAGTTATGAAGATAGGCTGGAGAAGTTAGGACTGTTTTCCTCGGAGAAGGCTGAGAGGTGCTTTCGTAGAGGTTTCAAAAATCATGAGGTGTCTGGACAGAGTAGATAGAGAGAAACAGTTCCCACTGAAAGGATCGAGAACGAAAGGGCACAGATTTAAAGTCATGGGTAAAAGAAGCAAAGACGACCTGAGGAAAATATTTTTTCACACAGTGAGTGGTTAGAGTCTGGAATGCACTGCCTGAGAGTATGGTGGAGGCAGGTTCAATTGAAGCTGAATAGACTGTTATATGAGAAGGAAGAATGTGCAGGGTTGCAGGGAGAATGCAGGGAACGGCATTCGGTGAATTGATCATTCGGAGAGCCAGTGCAGACACGAAAGGCTGAATTGGTCCTTCTGTGCTGTAATAATTCTCTGATGTTTTTATTACAGGATGATGACCAAGGTGACACTGTGATGGGGCGTCTCAGATGGGTGTAATGGTGGAGAATGGGGGATCCATGGTGGGAAAGGGAAGTTGTCCTATGGGAACTGGAATCTTAGCAGGGACTCTCCGACAGCCTGTCCGGGTCGAAGGCATCCAGGAAATATCTTCCCTCCCACCACCTCCTGAGGTGGCCTCCGGATTCCTGCTGCCAATGCCTGTGTCCACATGCTGCTGATGATATGAAGCGTGCAGCAGAACACCATGAGCTCAGACACCTTCTCCAATGTGTACTGAAGGGCTCTCCCCGAGCGGTTCAGACATCGGAAGCATTCCTTCATCACACCGATGGTCTGTTCCACCATGTTCCTGGTGACTCCATTGCTCACATAACACACGTTAATTGCGTAACTAACAGTTGACGGTGGGAGGTGGTTTGCGGGTGTAGAAACATGAGCTGTGTCTAGAGGGGGTTCATTTGTCTCCAAGGAGCCACATTCTGGTTCTGCATGGAGACCCGCAGTGTTGGGACCGGCTGACTGCTTCAGAATAAATGTATGGTGTCTGCTACCAGGATAGTGGACATTCACCAGCATGATGTACTGGGCATGCTCACACACCAACTGTACATTAATGGAGTGAGAGTTCTTCCAGTTCCTGTACCTCAACCCATTGACATGGGGGCCCCGCAGATCAACCGAAACCATCAGGAATCCCGCTATCCTGACAAAGCCACGGGATCTCTCATCCTGCTTTTCCCTGCTGAGGGAGAAATTGATGACATAGATGGTCACACTCACTTCCCAGAATTATCAATGGACAACACACAGGCCTCGCAACTATTGGCCGGTTAGTTTAACATCAGTGGCGAGTAAGGTTTTAGAAACAATAATCAGGGCAAAAGGACAACACACACTTGGAGAGATTGAGTTAATTAAGGATTGTCAGCACGGATTTCTGAAAGGCAGATCATGCATGATGAACTAATTGAATTTATTCGGAAAATGAGAGAAGGTTGATGAAGGGAATGTGGTGGATGTTGTCTACGTGGATTTTATGAAATTATTTGATGATGAACAACACAGAAGCTTGGTTAACAAAATTGAACCTCATGGAATAGCATCCAATTGGAAAAAAATTGTCCAGATGACAAGAAAAAGAGAAATGTGTTAAATGGTTGTTTTTCAGACCGGAGGATGGTAGACAGTGATGTTCCCCAAGGTTCAGTGCTTAGGACCACTGTTTTTCTTTTGCTATATATAAATGGCATGGCTCTTGGAATACAGAGTAGAATTTCAAAAATTTCCGATGATACCAATCTTGGAGGTGTGGTAAACAGTGAGGATGTTACAAACCACCTGTAACAGGATACAGATAGGCTAGCAGAATGGACAGAGAAGTGGCAGGTGGAATTTCATACAGAGGAGTGTGAGGTGATGTATCTTGTCAGAAGGAATAGGAAGGTAATATAGACTTAATGACACAGTTCTCAAGATTGTGCACGAACAGAGGGACCTGGGGCTGCATATGCATTGATCTTTGAAGTTGGCAGGACATATTAGGAGAGTGTTTAGAGAAGCATGTCAGATCTTGGGCTTCATCATTAGAGGCAATGACTTCAAAAGGATACTGGATGGACACCCGAAGGAGATGATCTTGCAGGGATACGGGTACTGACTGGGAGAATGGGACTGACTGGATTGTTCCACAGGGAGCGGGCACCGAGGTGCCGAATGGCCTTCTTCTATGTAATAAATGTATCTATCACTCTCTATGACTCTATGTTGGATATGTCTCCTGCTGCTGCCTGGAAAGATTCAGATACAGAGAAGATCAATGAAACTGTGACCTTAACAGCCACTGACAACTCCTTCCTCACCCTGGTGTGAGGATCCAGGTTGTGTTACAGGAGGTGATGCAGCTCTGTGACCACCTCCTTATTGAATCAGAGTTACCTCACACACTGCTCCTGGGTTAGGTGCAGATCGGAAAAGTGCTCCTGGAAAACCCGGGGTGGGTAGGGCAGAGCCCACTCCTCCTCCCTCTTTACAGAGCTTCCCTTCTCTGCAGCCTCTGCACCATGTGTTGGTCATGTTACAGACCCAGAGACACTGTAACTACAGTCCCCGTACCTCGTCCAGAGTTGGGTCACCAAATCCTCTATCCTCCCTGAATGTCTGCAGCAGCTCACAACACAACCTCCAGAAAACCATCCACAGAACCTCCACCAACTTTGCAATAGCAGAGGTAAGTCAAAAGCCCCTCACCTGTAAGTTGAATGCCTGGTACTTTTAAATAACACTGCAGGGAGTTCCTCGTGCTGCTGAATGTATATCAGCTGAGAGTGACTAACACAGGCGGTCAGTGGACATGCACAGACCAAGTATCAAAGACGTACATCAAAGTTCCCGGTATGGTACATTGACATCACTTTCAACTCCATCCTCAAAGGAACAACACATATCCGGTACGATTGAGCTAGAGCCCTGCCCAGATTGGGACACTGGGCAGGCCACACTAGAAGTGGCCAGCTGTGAAGACCACACGAATGGAACATAGATGATCCGAGTTTGCTGGAGCCCTGACCAGCATGGGGTATTGTGCACTAGCAGTGGTCGGCTCTGCGGTTCTCATCATTTTATGGATCCCAGCTTCTGTAACGTCAGCACCAGTAGTGCTGCAGAGTCGAAAATCGGGGCTCGGGACAGATACAGAGGGAAATAAATTCACTTTATCAGGAGAACTGAAAAAAGATTGAAGTCAAAAGAGTTGCAGGAATATGGGAAATGGACAGGGAAATGGGACTAACTGGAGGGGTGGGACATGGAGAGATTCAAACACAGGAATGAGAATATTAAAATTAAGGTGCTGCCAGACCGGGAGCCAATGTAGATCAGTGAGCACAGGTGTGATGGGTGATCAGGATTTGGTGTGAGTTCGAATACAGGCAGCAGAGTACTGGATGAACTGTGGTTTATGGGGGTTTATAACTGGGAGGGTGACCAGGATAGAATTGGAATAGTCAACTGTGGATCTAACAGTGACATGGATGAGGGTTTATGCAGCAGATGGGCTGAGGCAGGAGTGGAGATGGGTGATATTACAAAGGTGTTAGTAGGCAGGGTTGGTGATGGAAAGAATATGGAGATGACCTCAGCTCAGGTTTAAATATAAGCGGGCAGAACCCGCTCCTCCTCCCTCTTTACAGAGCTTCCCCTTTCTGCAGCCTCTGCTCCATTTGTTGATCACGTTACAGACCCAGGGACATTGTAACTACAGTCAAGAACAAAGAACAAAGAACAGTACAGCACAGGAACAGGCCATTCGGCCCTCCAAGCCTGCGCCGATCTTGATGCCTGCCGAAACTAACACCTCCTTCACTTCTGGGGCCCATATCCCTCTATTCCCTTCCTATTCATGTATTTGTCAAGATGTCTCTTAAACGTCGCTATCGTATCTGCTTCCACCACCTCCCCCGGCAGCAAGTTCCAGGCACTCACCACCCTCTGTGTAAAAAACCTGCCTCGCACATCCCCTCTAAATTTTACCCCTCGCACCTTAAACCTATGTCCCCTAGTAACTGACTCTTCCACCCTGGGAAAAAGCTTCTGACTATCCACTCTGTCCATGCCGCTCATAACTTTGTAAACCTCTATCATGTCACCCCTCCACCTCCGTCGTTCCAGTGAAAACAATCCGAGTTTTTCCAACCTCACCTCATAGCTAATGCCCTCCAGACCAGGCAACATCCTGGTAAACCTCCTCTGCACCCTCTCCAAAGCCTCCACATCCTTCTGGTAGTGTGGCGACCAGAATTGCATGCAATATTCCAAGTGTGGCCTAACTAAGGTTCTGTACAGCTGCAACATGACTTGCCAATTTTTATACTCTACGCTCCGGCCCATGAAGATAAGCATGCCGTATGCCTTCTTGACTACCTTATCCACCTGCGTTGCCACTTTCAGTGACCTGTGGACCTGTACGCCCAGATCTCTCTGCCTGTCAATACTCCTAAGGGTTCTGCCATTTACTGTATACCTCCCACCTGCAATCGACCTTCCAAAATGCATTACCTCACATTTTTCCGGATTAAACTCCATCTGCTATTTCTCCACCCAAGTCTCCACCTGAACTATATCCTGCTGTATCTTCTGACAATCCTCATCATTATCCGCAACTCCACCAACCTTTGTGTCGTTCGCAAACTTACTAATCAGAGCAGCTACATTTTCCTCCAAATCATTTATATATACTACAAACAGCAAAGGTCCCAGCACTGATCCCTGTGGAACACCACTAGTCACATCCCTCCATTCAGAAAAACACCCTTCCACTGTTACCCTCTGTCTTCTATGACAGAGCCAGTTCTGTATCCATCTTGCCAGCTCACCTCTGACCCCGTGTGACTTCACCTTTTGTACCAGTCTGCCATGCGGGACCTTGTCAAAGGCTTTAGTAAAGTCCATATAGACAACATCCACTGCCCTTTCTTCATCAATCATCTTCGTCAATTCCTCAAAAAACTCAATCAAATTAGTAAGACACGACCTCCCCTTCACAAAACCATGCTGCCTCTCGCTAATGAGTTCGTTTGTTTCCAAATGGGAGTAAATCCTGTACGGAAGAATCCTCTCGAATAGTTTCCCTACCACTGGCATAAGGCTCACCAGCCTATAATTTCCTGGATTATCATTGCCACCCTTCTTAAACAAAGGAACAACATTGGCTATTCTCCAGTCCTCTGGGACCTCACCTGTAGCCAATGAGGATGCAAAGATTTCTGTCAAGGCGCCAGCAATTTCTTCCCTTGCCTCCCTCAGTATTCTAGGGTCGATCCCATCAGGCCCTGGGGACTTATCTACCTTAATGCTTTGCAAGACGCCCAACACCACCTCCTTATTGATAATGAAATGACTGAGACTATCTGCACTCCCTTCTCTAGGCTCACCATCCACCAAGTCCTTCTCTTTGATGAATACTGATGCAAAGTACGCATTGAGCACCTCGCCCACTTCCTCTGGCTCCACACATAGATTCCCATCTCTGTCCTTGAGTGGGCCAACCGTTTCCCTGGTTACACTCTTGCTCTTGATATAGGTATAAAAATCCTTGGGATGTTCCTTAATCCTGTTTGCCAATGACTTTTCATGACCCCTTTCAGCCCTCCTAACTCCTTGCTTAAGTTCGTTCCTACTGTCTTTATATTCCTCAAGTGCTTCGTCTGTTCCTAGCCTTCCAGCCCTTACAAATGCTTCCTTTTTCTTTTTGACTAGGCTCACAATATCCCGTGTTATCCATGCTTCCCGAAACTTGCCAAACTTGTCTTTCTTCCAGAACATGCTGGTCCTGGATTCTAATCAGCTGACGTTTGAAAGACTCCCATATGTCAGATGTTGATTTACCCTCAAACATCCGCCCCCAATCTAAATTCTTCAGTTCCTGCCTAATATTGTTGTAATTAGCCTTCCCCTAATTTAGCACCTTCACCCGAGGACTACTCTTATCCTTATCCACAAGTACCTTAAAACTTATGGAATTATGGTTACTGTTCCCGAAATGATCCCCCACGGCAACTTCGACCACCTTGCCGGGCTCATTCCACAATACCAGGTCCAGAATGGCCCCATCCCTAGTTGGACTATCGACATACTGTTTCAAGAAGCCCTCCTGGATGCTCCTCAGAAATTCTGCCCCATCCAAGCCGCACAAAGCGAATCCCAGTCAATATTGGGGAAGTTAACATCACCCACCACCACAACCCTGTTACCTTTACATCTTTCCAAAATCTGTCTACATATCTGCTCCTCTCCCTCCCGCTGGCTGTTGGGAGGCCTGTAGTAAACCCCCAACTTCCTATTCCTTTGCTCCACCCATATTGCCTCGCTGCATGACCCATCTGAGGTGTCCTCCCGCAGTACAACTGTGATATTCTCCTTAAACAGTAATGCAGCTCCCCCACCCCTTTTACATTCCCCTCTATCCCGCCTGAAGCTTCTAAAACCAGCATCATTTAGCTGCCAATCCTGCCCTTCCCTCAACCAAGTCTCTGTAATAGCAACAACATCATATTTCCAAGTACTAATCCAAGTTCTAAGTTCATCTGCCTTACCTGTTATACTTCTCGCATTGAAACAAATGCACTTCAGACCACCAGTCCCGCTGTACTCAGCAACATCTCAGTTCCTGCTCTTCCTCTTCGTCCTACTGGCCTTATTTACTGTGTCCTCCTCATTTATTTCACTAGCTGTCCTCCTGCTCTGGTTCCCACCCCCCTGCCACAGTAGTTTAAACCCTTCCGAGTGACGCTAGCAAACCTTGCAGCCAGGATATTAGTGCCCTTCCAGTTTAGATGCAACAAGTCCTTCTTGTACAGGTCCCATCTGTCCCTGAAGAGAGCCCAATGGTCCAGATATCTGAAACCGTGCCTCCTAAACCAGCTGCTCAGCCACGTGTTTAGCTGCACTATCTTCCTATTTCTAGCCTCACTGGCACGTGGCACACGGAGGAATCCAGCGATTACAACCCTCGAGGTCTTGTTTTGTAACTTACTCCCTAACTTCCTAAACTCCCCCTGCAGGACCTCATCACTCTTCCTGCCTATGTCATTGCTACCGATGTGTACCACAACCTCTGGCTGTTCACCCTCCCCCTTCAGAATGCCTCCTGTCCGTTCAGAGACGTCCTTGACCCTGGCACCAGGGAGGTAACAAACCACCCTGGAGTCTCGTTCACGTCCACAGAAGGGCATATATGTGCCCCTGACTATAAAGTCCCCTATAACTATTGCTCTTCTGCGCTTTGTCCCTCCCTGCTGAGCAACAGTGCCAGCCGTGGTGCAACTGCTCTGGCTGCTGCTGTTTTCCCCTGATAGGCCATACCTCGTGCAAAGTTGGTTCACCAAATCCTCTGTCCTCCATGAATGTCTGCAGCAGCTCACAACACAACCTCCAACAAACCATCCACAGCACCTCCACTAACTTTACAATAATAGAAGTAAGTCAAAAGCCCCTCACCTGTAAGTTGGATGCCTGGTCCTTTTAAATAATACTAGATGTTATGTTATGCATAATCCTCATGCTGCTGAAAATATGTTCAGCTGAGAGTGACTAACACAAGCAGTCAGTTGACATGCACAGACCAAGTTTCAAAGACGTACATCAAAGCTGCCGGTTTGGTACATTGACATCACATTTAAAACCATCCTCAGCTCAACAACACATACATGTTACGATTGAACAAGAGCCCTGCCCAGCTTGGGGCACTGTGCAGGCCGCACTGGAAGTGCCTGGCTGAGCAGCTCACATCTCTCTATGGATCCCAGCTTCTGTATCGTCAGCACCAGTAGTTCTATAGAGTCTAAATAGTGGCTCGGGACAGATACAGAGGGAAAGGAATTCACTTTAAAAGGAGAAATGGGAAAAGATTGAAGTCAAAACATTTTCAGGAATATGAGAATGGGCAGGAGAATGGGACTAATTGGAGGGGTGAGGCCATGGAGGGATTCAAACACAAGGATGAGAATGTTAAAATTAAGGTGCTGCCAGACCGGCAGCCAATGTAGATCAGTGAGAACAGGGGTGATGGGTGATCGGGATTTGGTGTGAGTTAGGATACAGGCAGCAGAGATCTGGATGGTCTGTGGTTTATGGAGGTTTATAACTGGGAGGGTGACCAGGATAGAATTGGAATAGTCAAGTGTGGATTTAACAAAGGTATAGGTGAGGGTTTATGCAGCAGATTGGCTGAGACAGAGGTGGAGGTGGGGGATATGACAGAGGTGGTCGTAGACAGGGTTGGTAATGGAGAGAATATGGAGATGGACTCAGCTCAGGTTTAAATAGAACACACCGATTGCAAACAGTCTGGTTCAGCCTCAGTATTGGGCAGGGTGGTGTATTTGTCTCACAGATAGGGGATGGAGTTTGTGATGGAGACCAATGACACTGGCTTCAGTCTTCCCAAAATTTACATAACAGAACAGTATGTCAGTAAAACAGGGTTTACAGATCTCCTAGACGGAAATAGAGACAGCAAGGGCAGCAAAGATGAGAGATTAAATGACAAGAACTGTAATACAGTTGGCAATGGTTTATCGAGCTAATAGCTGGACATATTCACCAGGAATACAACGGCAACAAAAAGGGCAGAGCAAATTACAGGAGCAGTAATGCTGTTAAACTTGGTTTATAGAATTAATAGCTAGATAGAGAGACTTACCAGGGACACCAATAATAGCCAGGATGGGATAGTAAATGTATTGAATAATCTTCAGTGCGAGATAGATACGGAAGTTTAATGACATCCAATCATAATATGTAGAAAGGTAGTAAAGTTCCGAGGATAAACTCCTGTCCATTGTTGTAACATTCCCATCTATTGTTCTCAGATTCTGACCCATTGTTGTAACATTCCAATCTATTGTTCTGAGATTCTGACCCATTGTTGTAACATTCCAATCTATTGTTCTCAGATTCTGACCCATTGTTGTAACATTCCAATCTATTGTTCTCAGATTCTGACCCATTGTTGTAACATTCCAATCTATTGTTCTCAGATTCTGACCAAGTGTTGTTACATTCCAGTCTTTTGTTCTCAGATTCTGATCTATCCTTTCTCTCTCTCTGGAGCCGCTGATCTCTGTTGTTCCAGGGCTGATGTTCCGGCTGAAACGATGGGATAACACATGGAAGCCCCTTATTAATAGAAGATGGAAAACCTCCAATGACACAATTAGGGTCCATGGAGACTGACATTAATTACAGTCACTGAACAAACAGATTCAGTTAACCCTTTTCAATACAGCACTTTTTGTACCACAATAAGTAGATAATTTACCCAGTCTGGATGGGATGCATGAGGGTTGCTGAGGGATGGAATGGTGGAAGTAGCAGAGGCACTGGCCAGCATATTCCAATCCCTCTTGGATATGGGAATGATGACGTAATTTCACTGGCTCACCACTCTCTGGGTGAAGAAATTTCTCCTCATTTCAGTCCTGAAAAGTTTACCCCGTATCCTTAGACTATGACCCCTGGTTCTGGACTCCCCCACCATCGGGAACATCCTTCCTGCAACTACCCTGTCAAATCCTGTTAGAATTTTATCGGTTTCTATGAGATCCCTCTTCACTCTTCTGAACTCCAGCGAATATAATCCTAACTCTCCTCATACGTGAGTCCCGCCATCCCAGGAATCACTCTGATAAAACTTCGTTGCACTCTCTCTAATGCAAGAACATCCTTTCTCAGAGAAGGAAACCAAAACTGCACACAATATTCCAAGTGCGGCCTCACCAAGGCCCAGTATAAGTGCAGCAAAACATCCCTGCTCCTGTACTCGAATCCTGTCTCTATGAAGGCCAACAGAACATTCACCTTTTTCTACCACCTGTTGCACCTGCATGCTTACCTTCAGTGACTGGTGTACGAGAACACCCATGTATCGCTGCATATTTCCCTCTCTCAGTGTGTAGCTGTTCAGATAATAATCTGCCTTCCTGTTTTTTCTACCAAAGTGGATAACCTCACATTTATTCACATTATACTGCATCTGCCATGCAATAGCCCACTCACTCAACTTGTCCGAATCACCCTGAAGCCTCTCTGCATTCTCCTCACAACTCACCCTCCCACCCAGTTTTGTGTCTTCTGAAAATTTGGAGATATTACATTTAGTTCCCTCATCTAAATCATTAATATGGAGTGTGAATAGTTGGTGTCCCAGCACCGATCCCTGTGCTACCCCACTAATCACTGCCTGCCATTTGGAAAAAGATCCGTTTATCCCTACTCTTTTTTTCCATCTGCCAACCAATTTTCTATCTATTGCAATACACTACCACTAATTCCATGCGCTTTAATTTTACTCACTAATCTCTTATGTGGGACTTTGTCGAAAGCCTTCTGACAGTCCAAATAAACCACATTCTCTGGCTCCCCATCATCCACTCTATTAGTTACATATTTGAAGAATTCTAATAGATTTATCAAGCATGATTTCCCTTTCGTAAATCCATGCTGACTCTATCCGATTCTAACACTGTTCTCCAGGTGCTCTGCCAGAAAAGCTTTGATAATGGACTCTAGAATTTTCCCCACTACCGACGTCAAACTGACTTGTCTACAATTCCCTGCTTTATTTCTACCTCCCTTTTTAAATGGTGGGGTTACATTAGCTGCCCTCCAATCAGCTGGAACTGTTCCAAAGTCTATAGAATCTTGAAAGATGACCACCAATGCATCCACTATTTCTAGGGTCACTTCTTTAAGTAATCTGGGATGTAGATTATCAGGCCCTGAGGATTTATCGGCCTTCAATACCATCAACTTCCACAACACAATTTCTCTACTAATACCGATTTCCTTTGGTTCCTTCCTCTCACTAAACCCTGTGTTCCCCAACATTTCTGGTAAGATATTTGTGTCATCATTTGTGAAGACAGAATCAAAGTATGCATTTAGTTGGTTAGCCATTTCTTTGTTTCCCATAATAAATTCCCATGTTTCTAACTGGAAGGACCTACATTTGTCTGAACCAATCCTTTCCTCTTCACATACCTACAGAAACCTTTACAGTCAGGTTGTATGTTCCCCGCAAGCTTACTCATGTACTTTATTTTCCCCCTGATTAATCAATCCCTTGGTCCTCCTTTGCTGAATTCTAAACTGCTCCCAATCCTCAGGTCTGTTGCTTCTTTCTGTCGAATGTATATGCCTCTTCCGTGAATCTAATACTATCTCAAATTTTCCTTGTAAGCCATGGTTTGGCTACCTTTCCCATTTTACTTTTGCGCCAGACAGGAGTAAACAATTGTTGCAGTTCATCAATGCACTCTTTGAATATTGCCATTGCCTTTCCACCATCATCCCTTGAAGTAACGTTTCCCAATCCATCAGAGCCAACTCGTGCCTCATACCTTCATACTTTCCTTTATTAAGATTCACGACCCTAGTCTCAGAATCAACTACGTCACTCTCCATCTTGGAGTCATAGATTCGTACAACATAGAAACAGGCCCTTCGGCCCACTGCGTCCATGCCGACCATAATGCCGATCTGTACTGGTTCCACGTGCCTGCATTAATTCCATATCCGTCTATGCTTTGCTCATTCAAATACCTGTCCAGATGACTCTTAAATGTGGCTGCTGTTCCTGCCTCCACCACCTCATCTGGCAGCTCATTCCAGATACGCAATATTCTTTGTGTGAAAAAATTACCCTTTTAATCCCCTTTAAACCTACTCCCTTTCATCTTAAATCTATGCCCTCCAGTTTTAGTCACCCCTAGCATGGGAAACAGACTCTGGCTACCTGCTCAGTCTATGCCTCTCATAATTTTATATACCTCCATCATGTCCCCTCTCAGCCGTCTTTGCTCCAGGGAAAACAGCCCAAGCCTACCCAATCTCTCTTTATAACTCAAGCCCTCCAAACCAGGCAACATCCTTATGAATCTTTTCTGCACCCTCTCTAGCTCAATCACATCTTTCCTGTAGTGCTGCGACCAGAACTGCACACTGGACTCCAAATGCGGAATAACCAATGTTATGTACAACTGTAACATGACGTCCCAACTCTTGTACTCCATGCCGCATTTGATGAAGACAAGCATGCCATACACCTTCTTCGCCACCCTGTCTACCTGTGTTGCCACATTCAGGGAACTATGCACATGCACCCCAAGGTCTCTCTGCTCAACAACACTCCCCAGGCCCTGTCATTCACTGTATATGTACTGCACTGGTTTAACTTCCCAAAATGCATCACTTCGCACTTGTCTGCATTAAATTCCATTTGCCAATCCCTTGCCCACTTTCCAAGTTTATCTATATCCTGTTGTAACCTTACACAACCTTCTTCACTTTCTACTATCCCATCAATTTTTGTATCATCTGCAAACTTACCAATCATGCCCCCTACATTCATATCCAAGTCATTAATATATATGACAAACAAGAGAGGACCCAGAACCGATCCCTGTGGCACACCACTGGTCACCAGCCTCCAATCTGAAAAACAACCCCCCACTACCATCCGATCACAAAGCCAATTTTGTATCCAATTGGCTAGCACATCCTGGATCCCATGTGTTTGAACCTTCTGGACCAGCCGACCATGCGGGACCTTGTCAAAGGCCTTGCTAAAGTCCATGTAGACAACGTCCTTCGCCCTGCCCCCATCAATCCTCTTGGTCACCTCCTCAAAAAACTCAATCAAATTCCTGAGACATGATTCCCATGCACAAAGCCAGGCTGACTATCCCTAATCAGACGTTGCCTTTCCAGATGTATATAAATCCTGTCTGTCAGAATCCCTTCCAATAACTTTCCCACCACTGATGTAAGGCTCACCAGCCTGTTGTTCCCTGGCTTATCACTGCTGCCCTTATTAAATAAAGGCACAACATTAGCTATCCTCCAGTCTTCCGGTACCTCACCCATGGCTAACAATAATGCAAAAATCTCTGCTCGGGCTCAAGGAATATCCTCCCTTTCTTCCCATAGCATCCTAGGATACACCTGGTCAGGCCCAGGGGATTTATCTATATTAATGCGCTTCAAAACCTCCAACACCGCCTCCTTTGTAATGTTGATATGCTCCAGGATATCACTGCTCCCTCCCTTGAACTCACTAGCTTCCATGTTGTCTCCATGGTAAATAAAGACGAGAAGTATTCATTTAAGACCTCGCCCATTTCCCGTGGCTGCACACGTAGATTATCACACTGATCCTTAAGGGGACCGACTCTCTCCCTACCTACCCTTTTACTCTTAATATACTCATAGACTATTTTAGGATTCTCCATTCTCTTATCTGCCAGGGAAATCTCATGGCCCCTTTTCTCCCTCCTAATTTCTTTCTTGAGTGCACTCCTACATCCACTCTATTCCTGGAGGGACTCGTTTGATCCCCGCTGCCTATACCTGACATATGCCTCCTTCTTTGTCCTGATCAGACCCTCAACATCCCTCATCAACCAAGGTTCCCTAAACTTGCCAGCCATGCCCTTCCATCTAACAGGAATATGCCGGCCCATAACTCTTCCTATCTCACTTTTAAAAGCCTCCCACTTGCCAGACGTCCCTTTCCCTGTACACAGCCCTTTCATTCAACTTTTGAGAGTTCCTGTCTGATGCTATCAAAATTAACCTTCCTCCAATTTAGGACTTCATTCTGAGGACCAGTCCTATCCTCTTCCATAACTATCTTGAAGCTAATAGAGTTATGGTCACTGGTTCCAAAGTGCTCCCTCACTAACACATCATCCACTTGCCCATCCTCATTTCCAAAGAGGAGGTCGAGTGTAGCCTTTTCTCTCGTCGGGCCATCCACATACTGTTTCATAAAACTATCCTGGACACACTTAACAAATTCTTGCCCATCTGATCCCTTAGCACCAAGGCAGTCCCAGTCAATATTAGGAAAGTTAAAATCACTTACTATTACAACCCTATAATTCCTACACCTACATGTGATTTCCCTGCATATATGCTCCTCCAATTCCCTCTGACTATTGGGGGGCCGATAGTATAATCCCATCAAAGAGATCACCACTTGCTTATTTCTAAGCTCCACTCATTTGGCCTCACTGGACGTTCCCCGCGGGATATCCTCTCTAACGACTGCCGTGATGTGCTCCCTAATCAATTGTGCAACTCCCCATCCTCTCTTCCCTCCAACTGAAGCATCGGTACCCCGTAACATTGAACCGCCAGTCTTGCCTATCCCTCAACCATGTTTCTGTAATAGCTATAATATCACAATCCCATGTACTGATCCATGCTCTGAGTTCATCTGCCTTACCTGTAAGGCCTCATGGATTAAAGTAGTTTAGTTTAGAGATACAGCACTGAAACAGGCCCTTCGGCCCACCGAGTCTGTGCCGACCATCAACCACCCATTCATACTAATCCTACACTAATCCCATATTCCTATCACATCCCCACCTGTCCCTATATATTTCCCTACCACCTACCTATACTTGGTGCAATTTATAATGGCCAATTAACCTATCAACCTGCAAGTCTTTGGCATGTGGGAGGAAACCGGAGCACCCGGAGGAAACCCACGCAGACACAGGGAGAACTTGCAAACTCCGCACAGGCAGTACCAAGAATGGAACCCGGGTCCCTGGAGCTGTGAGGCTGCGGTGCTAACCACTTGCAGTTTAGTCGACCAGACCTTCCACGCTCCCTGTCAGGCCACTGCCAGGCCCGCCTACTGGACTTGCTTGCATTAACCTCTACATTTACCTTAACTATGTCATCGGAGAGACTACTACTTTGAGTCCCACCTCTCTGCAAGACTAGTTTAAACCCTCCCGAGTAGTACTAACAAACCTCCCCGCAAGGATATTGGTCCCCTTCCAGTTTAGATGCAATCCGACCCTCTTCAACAGGTCACCTCTGCACCAGAAGAGATCCCAATGATCCAAGTCGCTGAAGCCCTCCCGCCTACACCAGCTCTTCAGCCACACTTTCATTTCCTTAATCCTCCTATTCCTATCCTCACTAGCACGTGGCACAGGGAGTAATCCTGAAATTCTTCTTCCTCTTTGTCTTTGGCCTCCTTACCTCGAGAGACAATGGGTAAGCGCCTGGAGGTGGTCAGTGGTTTGTGCAGCAGAGCCTGGAGTGGCTAAAAAGGCCAATTCTCGAGTGACAGGCTCTCCCACAGGTGCTGCAGAAAAATTTGTCTGTCGGGGCTGTTACATAGTTGGCTCTCCCCTTGCGCTTCTGCCTTTTTTCCTGCCAACTGTGAAGTCTCTTCGACTCGCCACATTTTAGCCCCTCCTTTATGGCTGCCCGACAGCTCTGGCGATTGCTGGCAACTGACTCCCACGACTTGTGATCAATGTCACAGGACTTCATGTCGCATTTGCAGACGTCTTTAAAGCAGAGACATGGACGGCCGGTGGGTCTGATACCAGTGGCGAGCTCGCTGTAGAAAGTGTCTTTGGGGATCCTGCCATCTTCCATGCGGCTCACATGGCCAAACCATCTCAAGCGCCGCTGACTCAGTAGTGTGTATAAGCTGGGGATGTTGGCCGCCTCGAGGACTTCTGTGTTGGAGATACGGTCCTGCCACCTGATGCCAAGTATTCTCCGGAGGCAGTGAAGATGGACTGAATTGAGACGTCGCTCTTGGCTGACATACGTTGTCCAGGCCTCGCTGCCATAGAGCAAGATACTGAGGACACAGGCTTGATACACTCGGACTTTTGTGTTCCGTGTCAGTGCGCCATTTTGCCACACTCTCGTGGCCAGTTTGGACATAGCAGTGGAAGCCTTTCCCGTGCGCTTGTTGATTTCTGCATCTAGAGACAGGTAACTGGTGACAGTTGAGCCTAGGTAGGTGAACTCTTGAAACACTTCCAGAGCGTGGCCGCCGATATTGATGGATGGAGGATTTCTGACATCCTGTCCCATGATGTTCATTTTCTTGAGGCTGATGGTTAGGCCAAATCCTGAGATTACCCCGAGAGGTTCTACTTTTTAACCTTCTGCCTAACTCCCTATATTCACTTTGCAGGACCTTATCTCTCTTCCTGTCTATGTCGTTAGCACCAATATGGACCACGACCTCTGGCTGCTCACTCTCTCCTTTCAGAATTTCCTGCAGCCACTCCGAGACATCCTTGACCCTCGCAGCAGGGAGGCAACATACCATCCTGGTGCCTCTTTTGCGGCCACAGAAACGCCTACCTGCACCCCTTACGATAGAATTTCCTATCATGATAGCTCTTACACCCCTTTTCCTGCCCTGCTGTGCGGCAGAGCCCTCTGTGGTCCCATGGGCCTGGCTGTTGCTGCTTTCCCCTGGGAGGTCATCCCCCCCAACAGTATCCAAAGCGGTCTATCTGTTTGAGAGGGGGGTGGCCACAGGGGACTCCTGCACTACCTGCCTGTGCCTACTACTCCGTCTGGTGGTCACCCATCGCTTTTCTGCCTGTGCAGCGATTACCTGCGGTGTGACCACCTCGCTAAACATGTTATCCACGACTTCCTCAGCATTACGGATGCTCCACCGTGATTTCACCCGCAGCTCCATCTCCATAATGTGGGTAACCAGCAGCTGCAGATGGATACACTTCCTGCACACATGGTCACCAGGGACACTGGAAGCATCCCTGATTTCCCACAAAGTGCAGGAGGAGCAGATCACGGGGCTGAGCTCTCCTGTCATGACCTACCCTTAGATTAATTAGTTACACCCTTAATTTAAAAAATACTAATTACATGAGGGGCCTTGTTCTTCCCACTTCAATCCAAGGTTCTTAATAATTAATAAAAAGAAACACTTCAGTAGTACTCACCTTATCACCAGAGTTTTTTATCCACAAAAATAAACTTTTCACTTTTTCAAAGATATCTACATGCACTAACAGCTGCTACTCACCCAACCAATCAGCTTGCAACTCCCCCCTGCAGACACTCCCCCCTGCTGTCATGCTCATTTCTCTGTCCTGGGATTGCTGCAGTGTTCCAGTGAACATCAACGCAAGCTCGAGGAACAGCATCTCATCTACCGATTAGGCACACTACAGCCTGCCGGACTGAACATTGAGTTCAATAATTTCAGAGTATGACAGCCCCCCATTTTACTTTCATTTTTAGTTATTTTTCTTCCTTTTTTTTACATTCTTTTTTACATTTTTTACAATCTTTTTTTGCATTTATTTCATTTCATCTTAGTTTGTTCAGTTTGCTGACCCACTGTTTTTTTCCAGGTTTTTTTTTCAGGTTTGCACTTGCTGCTGTTCAATATTCAGTGTATTTACACCTAATCTGTACTAATGCTTTGTCTTTCAACACACCATTAACATATTGTTTGCCTTTGCTCCGTGACCTTTTGGTCAGCTATGTGGCCTGGTCCAATCTGCACCTTCTCCTTTGTTATCTCTTGCCCCACCCCCACCTCACTTGCTTTTAATTTGTGACTTTTCTAATATTTGTCAGTTCTGAAGAAGGGTCACTGACCCGAAACGTTAACTCTGCTTCTCTTTCCACAGATGCTGCCAGACCTGCTGAGTGATTCCAGCATTTCTTGTTTTTATTTCAGATTTCCAGCATCCGCAGTATTTTGCTTTTATCTTGGCCTGTTCTCTGGTTGGTTCCTCAACGTATTAGTCCTGAAAACTATCCCATATACATTCCATGAATTCCTCCTTGACGTTATTGTGACAAATTTGATTTGACCAATCTATATGCAGATTAAACTCACCCATAATTACAGATGTTGCTTTATCACATGCATCTCTAATTTCCTGTTTAAGACCATTCCCACATCACCACCACAGTTTGGGGGTCTATATATAACACCCACTAACGTTTTTTGCCCCTTAGTGTTTCTCAGCTCTTCCCATACAGACTCCACATCATCAGATCTCATATCCTTCCTCACTATTGCGTTAATTTCCTTTTTAACCAGCAATGCAACTTCACCGCGGGTGGAAATAAGCCGTTTTACTGATGGTGTGAATATTTGGTCGGAAGCCCATCGCCAGGCATCTCAAAGTTAATTATGTACCCACGTTTCTGAACAGTTTGACTTCGTCTCAAGCATTTACAAAGGAGAGGGATGGAGTGTGTAGCTAGGAAATGTTTGGAGCAGAGACAGAAAACAATGGCTTCAATCTTCTCAATATTTAATTGGCAATGGCAGATGTGTGAGGTAATACATTTTGAATGGATGAATGAGGACAACTATAAAGGTGGTGAAATAACAGAGACACCTGGGGTGTTTGTACACAAATCTTTGAAGCTGGCACGAAACGGTAGCGAAACAGTTAATAAATATATGGGATCCTAGGTTTTCTAAAAAGAGGCAAAATGAACAAAAGCAAGGACATCATGTGAAACATATATAAAATACTAGTTCAGCTGCACATGAAGTCTTGTGTCGAATACTGGGAACCACACTTTAGGAAGGACATGAAGCCTTTGGAGAGGTGACAGAACTGTTTTACTAGAACTTGTCCAGGCATGAGGGATTACAGTTATGTATTTGGGATTGTTCTGCTTAGAGCAGAGAACTCACAGAGGAGATTTCATTGAGGTGTTTAACATTAGGAAGGGTTTAGATAAATTAAATAAAGAGAAACTGTTTCCAATGTCCAAGGGACCGCTAACCAGAGACACAGTTTTAAGGTGATTGGTAAAAGAAGCAGACATGAGGATTTTTGTTTCTGAGTGGTTTGGATTTGGAATACAATGTCTGATAGACTGACGGATACAGATTCAACAGTGGATCCCAAATGGGAATTGGATAAATATCTGAAGCAGAAGAAATGTTAGGATATAGTGAAAGAGTCAGGGAGTGGGAGTAACTGGATTGCTCTTTGAAAGGGCTAGCACAGAATTGATGGGCAGAATAACATCATTCAGGGCTGTGCAATTCTATGATTCTATGATTGCTCCTGTCTGTACTTTCCCAATATTCCTATCCTTTCAACAGTTGTTTGAGAAAGTACCACATAACAGCAGTGTTACCGAATTAGAAACACATGGGATTAAAGGGTCAATGTCAGCCGTGGCTCAGTTTGTAACTCTCTCCCCTTTCAATCACAAGCTTCTAGGATCAAGTGTCACTGCAGGACTTGATGACAAGAATCAAGGCTGACACTGCAGTGCAGTACTGAGGGAGTGTTGCACTGTCAGAGGTGCCGCCTTATCAAAGAAAAGGTAAAGCCAGGCCCCATCTGCCTCTCAGGTGGATGTAAAGATCCCATGGAATTATTTACAAGGTCAGGGGAATTATTCCCAGTGTCCTGGTCAACATTTACCCCTCAAATTAACATCACAAAAACAGATCTGATCATGATCACACTGCTACTTGTGGGATCTTGCTTAGGCTTTATTAATAGAGACACAGAGTAGAATAGTCAGGATGATATATTAATCCCATAGAAAAGACTAGTTCATCTGCACCTGGACTATTGTGTCCAATAGTGGAAAACCCACTTTAGGAAGGACATTAAACCTTTGGAGAGGGTATTTCACTGGAACATTTCCAGGGATGAGGGATTACAGTTATGTAGCTGGGATTGTTCACCTTAGAGCAGGGAAATTTAAAAGGAGATCTGATCGAAATGTTTAAGATTATGAAGGATTTATATAAATTAAATAAAATGAAATTGTTTCCAATGTGCGAGGGGCCATTAACCAGAGGACACAGATTTACGGTGATTGGAAACAAGAAGCAGAGGTGACACGGGGATTTTTTTATACAATGGGTGTTTCGGATTTGCAGTGTGTGGTCTGGTAGGCTGAAGGATACAGATTCAATAGTAGATTCCAAAAGGGAATTGGATAGATATCTTAAGGCAGAAAAAATGGAAGAATCTGGGAAAGAGCCCGGGTGAGGGACTAACTGGAAGCTCTTCAAAAGTGACAGCACAGACTTGATGGACCAAATGGCCTCCTTCAGTGCAATGCTATTCTATAATTCCTATGATTGTTCCTGCCTGTACTTTCCCAATATTCCTATCCTTTAAACGGGTGTTTGATAAAGTACCACATCACAACCATGTTACCAAATTAGAAACACATGGGATTAAAGGACCAATGTCAGCAGTGGCTCAGTTTGTATCTCTATCCCCAATCAGTCACAAGCTTCAAGGATCAAATGTCACTGCAGGACTTGATCACAAGAATCAAGGCTGACACTGCAGTGCAGTACTGAGGGAGTGCT
Organism: Heterodontus francisci; assembly: GCF_036365525.1. Taxonomy (NCBI): domain Eukaryota; kingdom Metazoa; phylum Chordata; class Chondrichthyes; order Heterodontiformes; family Heterodontidae; genus Heterodontus; species Heterodontus francisci. The sequence goes on from NW_027142342.1 coordinate 2,508,221, forward strand.
GCACTGTCACAGGTGCCGCCTTATCAAAGAAAAGGTAAAGCCAGGCCCCGTCTGCCCACTAATGGGATGGAAAGATCCCATGGAATTATTTAGAAGGTCAGCGGAATTATTCCCAGTGTCCTGGCCAACATTTACCCCTCAAATCAACATCACAAAAACAGATCTGATCATGATCACACTGCTACTTGTGGGATCTTGCTGTGCGGAAATTGGCTGTGTTTTCCCTACATTACAAGACTGACTAAACAGTAAAAGGTACGCGTTGGTTGTAAATCGCTTTGGGACATGCAGTGGTCATAAAGGCGTTACATAAATGGAAGGTATTTTTTTATTTTCAATACCAGCAAGCAGGAACTTAGCTCCGTGACAGAAAACGGAGAGTATTGGAGAATGGTTGTTGTTCGGTCTGGAGGGAAGTACACAGTGGGGTTCCCCAGGGTCACTGTTGGGATCACTGTTGCTGTATGTTAATGTAATGGGCTTGTGTACAGACGGGATAATGTCAAAGATTCCGGATGACAGGAAACTCAGAAATGTTAATAAAGAGTGTGAAGGATAGTAACAGACTTCAGCAGGACAGAGACTGACTGGTGAAATGTACAGGAACATGGCAGATGTAATTTAACACAGTGAAGTGTGAAGTGAGACATTTGGGTAGGAAATATGAGGAGAAACAATATAAACTCAATGGTACCATTATAAAGTGGGTGCAGGATTAGAGAGAACTGGGGGTGTACACACACAGATCTTTGAAGGTAACATGTAGTTTCCTTGGTGTTAGAGAGAGGCACAGAGTAATAAAACTCAGGAGGAAATGCTGATTTTTATACATTCTTGGTTAGGTCCCAGCTGGAGAATTGTGTCCAATTCTGATCACCACACTTTGGTAAGGATGACAAGGACTTAGTGAATATACAGAGATGATTTACTAGAATGGTACCAGGGACCTGGGAATTCAGTTACATGGAGAGATTGGAAATGCTGGGATTGTTCTCTTTAGAGCAGTGAAGGGTAAGGGGAGATTTAATATAGAATTCAAAATCATGAAGGGTTTTGATAGAGTAATTAATGTGAAACTGTTTCCAGTGTCAGAAAGTTCAGTATTAAGAAGACACAGATTGAAGGTAATTGACAAAGAACCAGAGGTGAAATGAGGAGAATTTTCTTACACAGCAAGTTGTTGGGATCTGGAATTCACTGCCTGAAAACATGGTGGAAGCAGATTCAATAATATCTTTCAAAAGAGAATTCAGCAAATACGTGAATTGGAATTTAAAAAGCTGGAATGTGGGGCAAGAGGAGGGGAGAGGAACTAATTAGATATCCCTTTCAAAGAGACTGCACTAACACAATGGGCCGAATATCCTCCTTCTGTGCGTCGGGTTTGTGATTCATGATCTGCCCGTGCCCGTTCTTGTTGAGGCAGGTGACACACAAAGCTCCTGCTGTCTCCTCATTTCCATGAATTCTACTTGCTGCCCAGGGTGACCCGCACTGCTGTCTGTCTGCACTGTTAACTGGGACAGAACTGTGTGTGAGGCTGGCTCGTGTTTCAGCCAGCATTCAGCTTTTAAAGGCAGTCTGTCCCTCTTAAAGGGAAGCTGCACTGAATCACAGGAGGCTGCGTGTGCTGACTGTGAATTCTGCAATTGGAAACAAGGTAAATGGAACATTAGGGCGGCACAGTGGTGCAGTGGTTAGCACTGCAGCCTAACAGCTCCAGCGACCCGGGTTCAATTCTGGGTACTGCCTGTGTGGAGTTTGCAAGTTCTCCCTGTGTCTGCGTGGGTTTCCTCCGGGTGCTGCGGTTTCCTCTCACATGCCAAAGACTTGCAGGTTGATAGGTTAATTTCCCATTATAAATTGCCCCTATTATAGGTAGGTGGTAGGGAAATATAGGGACAGGTAGGAATATGTGGTAAGAATATGGAATTAGTGTAGGATTAGTATAAATGGCTGGTTGATGATCGGCACAGACTCGGTGGGCCGAAGGCCTGTTTCAGTGCTGTATCTCTAACACTAGAACTAAAAAACTATAGAGGGCTCTGCAGTTCACGGATGTGGTGCTGGAGGCCTTAGTCATGGAGGGAGACAGGAGGAAAGAGGCCATGTTTCCATGGCGTGCGGCCGAGGCCCTCAAGTAACGCTCTCTGAAGGGACTGGGAGAAGGTGGCCAGGGATGTCAATGCAAGAGGTGTGGGCCTGAGGAAGTGGCAGCAGTGCCAGAAGAAGTTTAATGAGCTCACACGGGTGTTCGATGTCAGTGACTTCATCTCCAAATGGCATCTCCTACCCCCAACATCACCAACATCTCACACTGCTCAATGCACCACACCCCCATCACTCACCCATCAGGAGCACCTAACACTCAGGACTCACACCGAACATTCACATACTCCACCTCACCCTCACACACCTTCCACTGATACCAGGCTCATACCCACCTCTCACTGCCTCCACATACTTCCAGCTATTCAGCTATGGCAGGCATATCACCCAAATACAGTGAAACACAATTACTGATATTCCATCCCATCTCTTACAGGACAAGGTGGCCCATAATCACAGGCGAAGAAGTGAACTGGCGGGGGCCAGGCAGACCTTCATCCACTGAGCCAAAGGGAGGAGATGGTTCTCCACATCATGGGACCGGCTGTGACAGAGCCCGTAGCATCCGACATGACCGAGAGCATTCAGGAAGATGCTATGCACCTGCCTGATGTCCCTTCTTAACTCCCACCTCCCCCTCATCCTGCTGTCTGTGAAGATGTACAAGCTGGAGATGGTGGGACCATGGACCTCCTGCTTTCCATCCCACCCCCAATCCCTCAACCCAACCCTCCCCTTCTGATTTTGTACTTTCCAACGATAACTGGAAACTGCCAGCTTCCCAGTCACAGCAGCTCCAGGAGACAGAGAGAGAGCAGCAGCACAGGACTGCTGGTGAAGCCCCATCACTTGCTCTGATACTCACAGCCAACAGCACAAATACTTACACTGTGTGTGCTTTAGAGGCTGGTATAGAGTCAGAATCTGCACTTGGTGAGTCACCGAGCACGAGTGAGCTGCAGCCAGGCCACGGGGAAAGGATAGTTCATGTGCCAGATCACCGGAGGGCAAGGTCACAAACGAGTTATAATACACAGGACTCAGATGTAAACATTTCTGGAACAGCATGCAGGAGAATGCTGATCGACATGTACACTGAGATACTTTGTCCATTGACAGGCCTGTCAGACACTCTGTTATCACTGTCAAGGAACATGGAGGAGTCCGGCTCCAACATGGCACAGGACATTGCACAGAGCTAGAAGCCTATTCCTTCCCCTGTGGAAGTGGTCACTAACTCTATGACAGCATTAGGGGACTCAGCTGCGATACAGTGTTTGGTGACCATTAGATTAGATTATAACATGACAGCGCAGTACAGGCCCTTCGGCCCTCGATGTTGCGCCGACCTGTGAAACCATCTGACATCCACTGTTCCATTTTCATCCAAATGTCTATCCAATGACCATTTAAATGCCCTTACAGTTGGCGAGTCTACTACTGTTGCAGGCAGGGCGTTCCACGCAACTACTACTCTCTGAGTAATGAAACTACCTCTAACATCTGTCCTATATCTATCACCCCACAACTTAAAGCAATGTCCCCTCGTGTTTGCCATCACCATCCGAGGAAAAAGACTCTCACTATCCACCCTATCTAACCCTCTCATTATCTTGTATGGCTCTATTAAGTCACCTCTCCTCCTCCTTCTCTCCAACGAAAACAACCTCAAGTCCCTCAGCCTTTCCTCGTAAGAGCTCCCCTCCATACCAGGCAACATCCTAGTAAATCTCCTCTGCACCCTTTCCAAAGCTTCCACATCCTTCCTATAATGCGGAGACCAGAACTGCATGCAATGCTCCAGGTGCGGTCTCACCAGAGTTCTGTACAGCTGCAGCATGACCTCGTGACTCCGAAACTCGATCCCCCTACTAATAAAAGCTAACACTCCACATGCCTTCTTAACAGCCCTATTAACCTGGGTAGCAACTTTCAGGGATTTATGTACCTGGACACCAAGATCTCTCTGTTCATCTACACTACCAAGAATCTTCCCATTAGCCCAGTACTCTGCATTCCTGTTACTCCTTCCAAAGTGAATCACCTCGCACTTTTCCGCATTAAACTCCATTTGCCATCTCTCAGCCCAGCTCTGCAGCCTATCTATGTCCCTCTGTACCCTACAACATCCTTCGGCACTATCCACAACTCCACCGACCTTCGTGTCATCCACAAATTTACTAACCCACCCTTCTACACCCTCTTCCAGGTCATTTATAAAAATGACAAACAGCAGTGGCCCCAAAACAGATCCTTGCGGTACACCACTAGTAACTAAACTCCAGGATGAACATTTGCCATCAACCACCACCCTCTGTCTTCTTTCAGCTAGCCAATTTCTGATCCAAAGCTCTAAATCACCTTCAATCCCATACTTCCGTATTTTCTGCAATAGCCTACCGTGGGGAACCTTATCAAACGCCTTACTGAAATCCATATACACCACATCCACTGCTTTACCCTCATCCACCAGTTTGGTCACCTTCTCGAAAAACTCAATAAGGTTTGTGAGGCACGACCTACCCTTCACAAAACCGTGCTGACTATCGGTAATGAACTTATTCTTTTCAAGATGATTATAAATCCTGTCTCTTATAACCTTTTCCAACATTTTACCTACAACCGAAGTAAGGCTCACAGGTCTATAATTACCAGGGCTGTCTCTACTCCCCTTCTTGAACAAGGGGACAACATTTGCTATCCTCCAGTCTTCCGGCACTATTCCTGTCGACAATGACGACATAAAGATCAAGGACAAAGGCTCTGCAATCTCCTCCCTAGCTTCCCAGAGAATCCTAGGATAAATCCCATCTGGCCCAGGGGACTTACCTATTTTCACACTTTCCAAAATTGCTAACACCTCCTCCTTGTGAACCTCAATCCCATCTAGCCTAGTAGTCTGAATCTCAGTATTCTACTCGACAACATTTTCTTTCTCTACTGTCAATACTGACGAAAGATATTCATTTAACGCTTCCCCTATCTCCTCTCATTCCACACACAACTTCCCACTACTATCCTTGAGTGGCCCTAATCTAACTCTAGTCATTCTTTTATCAAAGTAATTCATGACAACGCTACTTCATCGGACACGTCATCAGGATGCGCCGCGGTGCGCACATGCGCAGACTGTCTCATGCCCCCTGCGCATGCGCTGCGGTCCGAATGACCTGATCCGCATAGCGCATGCGCAGATGACGCTGTACGCGCATGCGCACACAGTCTCCTCATCTCTGCGCATGCGAAGCGGTCCGACCTGCGAGGATCGTTGTGCGCATGCGCAGAGACGTCATCGCGTGATCTCGTCTTCCTCGCCGATGCGCCAGTTTGGCCTGTGAGCATGCGTCAAAGCTTCGGCGCGACTTTTTGAAAGTGGAAGGAGGGGAGGTTTCGTCGGGCATTTTCTCGCATTTTATCTGAATTATTTATTCGTTTTGGAGACTTGCTTCATTTTTATTTGACACAGGAGATTGTTCCAAGGTAAGTTGCTCTGCCTTTGTGAGTTGCTCTGAAAACATTTCCATTGTCTGGGCCACCGCCTGTTCTCCAGTCCCTGTTGTGAGTTGTTCTGAAAACATTTCCATTGTCTGGGCCACAGCATGTTCTCCAGCCCCTGTTGTGAGTTGCTCTGAAAACATTTCCATTGTCTGGGCCACTGCATGTTCTCCAGTCCCTGTTGTGAGTTGCTCTGAAAACATTTCCATTGTCTGAGCCACCGCATGTAGCAGGATGAAGGCACAGTGACTGTGATTTCTGGCGCCAAACAGTACACACTGCAAATACATGATGGCCAGGCTACCTGCAGCTGCATCTTCTCCATTCAGCCTTTGTTGCACTGCAAACATGCTGTTGTTGTGCAGAGGCATCTGGGTCTGCCTCTGGACAGGCTCGCCCCCAATTGTCGCTGGCGTGCATCTCAGACACCAACGACGACAGGCATGGCTGCTGCCATTGTGATTACAGAGGAACAGCCAAGGCCCCTCAGCCACAATGAAAAATACCGCTTGCTTTCAGATCAATTGTACCAGCTACAACAGGCCGTTCTGCAGAGTGGAACGGCAGCATTCATGAGGAGATTGGACTGGCTGCGGCAACAGACTCTCTGCTGGCAGCAAGGACTGGCTGATGAGATGGAGCCATTAACTATGCCCAACAATTGCCCGGAAGCACCTTCGGATGGAGGTGGCCGCGTGCTGGACATCAGTCACGTGTCACAAACCCTGGATCCTGAGCGTCTCACCCCCTGGCCTAATGATCTGATGGACCATACATATGCCTGCCTGTTCAAATCTCCACTTCCCCTACCTGCGGTACCCTCTTCTTGCTGCTCAGTTACACAGTCACCTGCTCCTACACCCATCAGGGCAGTGCACATGGACACACAGTTACCTGCTCCTACACCCATCAGGGCAGTGCTCATGGGCACACAGTTACCTGCTCCTACACCCATCAGGGCAGTGCACTTGGACACACAGTTACCTGCTCCTACACCCATCAGGGCAGTGCTCATGGGCACACAGTTACCTGCTCCTACACCCATCAGGGCAGTGCTCATGGACACACAGCCACCTGTTTCCCCATCCGACGTTGAAACAACCATGCAGAGCCTTGTGAGACTCCGCAATTGCCAGTTGCTGCCTGTCAAGCAGAGAGGGCGTCCAAAGGGGTCAAGCACTTGGGGAACATTCAGCTAGAAGAGACTGAGCACTAAAGGAAACAAGCATGCCGTGTCCAGTGGTAGCAGAAATGTGAATGCTCTTGCTGTGAACACAACTGGTGATAGTAGTAGGCAGGATTAAATGGGAATGGATGGAAAGACGCACGAGTAACATAACCACTGGCAGGGAACTGCTGGGCTAAATTGCCAGCTTTATGTTCATAGCCCAAAAGAAATGTGTTTCTTTTCCAGCACCCTCACATCATTCATGTTTTCCCTGAGAGCAGCATTGAACCATCACGAGATAGGGGCAGTAACATCATCCTGCCTCCTGCAGCTGAGGTGGGTACTAAGTGATTCATTGGCGGTGTTATCAGGACATGCCTTTACCGCAGAACACAAAGCATGCTCAACAGTAATTTCATTGGAGGGAGGGAAGCTCTGACACTGATGTTCTTTCCTTATTTTCTTTCATGTAAAACGTGCCCTTGAGAAAACAATCCTTGAGACTTAAGGACGGCATTCAAGCAAAGGAGGCAGTGCGGGAGAGGACGCAAGGATGTGCTGATTCCTGCATCTGAGGTGGATAATAAGTGCTTCATTGGCGACGTTATCAATTGGTGCCTTCACTGCAGAACTTAAAAAGGTGCGCACAACAGTAATTTCAGTGGATGGAGGGAGGCAAGCTCTGACTCTGATTTGCTTTATTTATTTTCATGTAAAACATGCCGTCGAGAAAACAATCCTTGAGACTTAAGGTCAGCATTCAAGCAACGAAGGCAACTAGATCATGCTGCGGAGCTCATCACGATGTGGAAAGGAACATTGCATTTTTGGATGAATTGGGAATGCACATTGGGATGCGCTTGGGGAACATTCACCAAGAATAGACTGAGCTCAGACTCTTGTGACTTTGCCTTCTTCACATGGACAATACAGTAGTGGAATAGAGAGCCAAGCGTTTATTCACCACAAGGCTCTCCAGGAACAATCTCTTTAGCTGTGCATAGCAGAGACTCGGCCTGTCTGTCTAACGGGAATGCTGGACACAACACTCATGTATCCATGCACAGCAGTTCCTCGGATACTTAATGAACTTAATAAAACTTTTCAATAATTAAACCCAGAATTGTTGAGGTTTTGTTTTGCATGCTATTTCCCCGACTTTGCAACTGCACTTCAGATATTCAACTATGGTGGGGGGGTAGAGGGAGGGGTGGGTGAAGAGGGGGAGGGGTGGGGAGAGCGGGGAGGGGTGGGGAGAGGGAGCATGCAAAATGCAGGGACCAAACTGTTGCAATGCCTGAAGTACTGTGGAGAAGTAGAGAAAGCAACTGGGTAGGGGAGAAAGCAACTGGATTGGGCATCCGCAGCTGGAGGGAACGACTGAATGGAGAGGGCCGGAAGCGAGAGGCCGTAGAGAGCCGCGGGGAGCGAGCGTGCGAAGACCTTGGTGTCACCGGGTCCAGGGACTGGCCAGTAAGTCTTTTGCTGTTGTGTTTACGGCGCATGCACAGAAAAAGGCGCTCCTCTTCCGTTCCGCTGCTCCCCCCCCCCACTCTCTGCCCTTCCTCCCTCTCCCCCAGCTCTCTCCCTCCCCCCTTCCTTACCCCTCCCTCTCCCTCTTTCTCTCTCCCTCCCCACTTCCTTACCCCTCCCTCTCCCTCTTTCTCCCCCTTCCTTACCCCTCTTTCTCCCCCTCTCCCTCTTTCTCTCCCCTCCCTCTTTCTCCCCCCTCCCTCTTTCTCCTCCCTCTCCCTTCCCCCCCCTCGCCCCCCGGCACCGCTACCGCTGCTCTCCCCGGCCCCCGCGCTGCTCAACCCCGGCCCCCGCGCTGCTGTCCCCGGCCCCCGCGCTGATCTCCCCGGCCCCCGCGCTGATCTCCCCGGCCCCCGCGCTGCTCTCCCCGGCCCGCGCGCTGATATCCGCGGCCCCCGCGCTGATCTCCCCGGCCCCCGCGCTGCTTTCCCCGGCCCCCGCGCTGATCTCCCCCCCCCCCCGCGCTGATCTCCCAGCCCCCCGCGCTGCTTTCCCCGGCCCGCTCCACTCTCTCACTCCGGCCATTGAATTCTGCCACGTGTTTGTCAGGTTTCATCTCTGTGATTCTTTGAGCAGCGCCATCTTTAGTCCTGGCAGCTGCGACAGTCGCAAGCTGTGACGTTTTCGTGGCACATGCTGTATTTGCGCATGTGCCAAAACAGCGCCACCTACCGATCGCGTTGTCAACAATTGCGGTCTTCTTTTATTCCTGATATACCTATAGAAAGCCTTAGGGTTTTCCTTGATCCTATCCGCCAATGACTTCTCGTGTCCTCTCCTTGCTCTTCTTAGCTCTCCCTTTAGATCCTTCCTGGCTGGCTTGTAACTCTCAAGCGCCCTAACTGAGCCTTCACGTCTCATCCTAACATAAGCCTTCTTCTTCCTTTTGACAAGCGCTTCAACTTCTTTACTAAACCACGGTTCCCTCGCTCGACAACTTCCTCCCTGCCTCACAGGTACATACTTATCAAGGACACGCAGTAGCTGCTCCTTGAATAAGCTCCACATTTCTATTGTGCCCATCCCCTGCAGTTTCCTTCCCCATCCTACGCATCCTAAATCTTGCCTAATCGCATCATAATTTCCTTTCCCCCAGCTATAATTCTTGCCCTGCGGTATACCCCTGTCCCTGCCCATCGCTAAGGTAAACCTAACCGAATTGTGATCACTATCACCAAAGTGCTCACCTACATCTAAATCTAACACCTGGCCGGGTTCATTACCCAGTACCAAATCCAATGTGGCATCGCCCCTGGTTGGCCTGTCTACATGCTGTGTCAGAAAACCCTCCTGTACACACTGGACAAAAACTGACCCATCTAAAGTACTCGAACTATAGTATTTCCAGTCAATATTTGGAAAGTTAAAGTCCCCCATAACAACTACACTGTTATTCTCGCCCCTGTCGAGAATCATCTTCGCTATCCTTTCCTCTACATCTCTGGATCTATTCGGAGGTCTATAGAAGACTCCCAGCAGGGTGACCTCTCCTCTCCTGTTTCTAACCTCGGTCCATACTACCTCAGTAGACGAGTCCTCAAAAGTCCTTTCTGCCGCTGTAATACTCTCCTTGATTGACAATGCCACACCCCCCCTCTTTTACCATCTTCTCTGTTCTTGCTGAAACATCTAAATCCCGGAACCTGCAACATCCATTCCTGCCCATGCTCTACCCATGTCTCCGAAATGGCCACAACATCGAGATCCCAGGTACCAACCCATGCTGCAAGCTCACCCACCTTATTCCGGATGCTCCTGGCGTTGAAGTAGACACACTTTAAACCAAGTTCTTGCTTGCCAGTGCCCTCTTGCGTCCTTGTAACCTTATCCCTGACCTCACTACTCTCAACATCCTGTACACTGGAACTACAATTTAGGTTCCCATTCCCCTGCTGAATTAGTTTAAACCCCCCCGAAGAACACTAGCAAATCTCCCCCCCAGAATATTGGTACCTCCCTGGTTCAGGTGACGACCATCCTGTTTGCAGACGTCCCACCTACCCCAGAATGAGCCCCATTGTCTCAGCTTCCACAGCAGCACAGACGGCAGACACCCAGCGTCTCAGTGATCCGGTGGATTACATGGATTGCTGAGGTGTAATCAAATGGGATTTACAGTGGCTCCATGGAGCATGAACCTGCTGTCCTCTCTCAGGATGACAGTATTTGTTCTCCCTTCACTGTCACTCCACCAATGTCCTTGCTGTTACTCATCAACCAGCCCAGGCTGCTGCTGCCCATATCGAGGTGGTGCAGTCTGAATCCGAGCCCTCAGTGCCCAGAGCCGCTCGAGGACGTCCTCCAAGGCAATCTGCAGTCACCCCCCAGTGAAAGTCAGCAGCCTTTCACCAGCCATGCTGCAGTCACTGGAGAAGCACTGTGTAGGAGCACAAGGCAGGTCGAGGGAACTCACAAGACAGGCACCAAGGGAATACACAAGTGTGAATAGTTCAGTTTTGTTTGTTTAATTGGTGATGGATAGAGATGTTAATGAAAAGGTTTTTGTTGGTGGCTTTTATTGCAGGATGGTGACCAAGGGGACGCTGTCACGGGGCGTTCAGATGGGTGTAATGGTGAAGAATGGGGGGGATACATGGTGGGACAGGGAAGTTGTCCTGTGGTATCTGGAATCTTGGCAGGGACTCTCCAACAGCCTGTCCGGGTCGAAGGCAACCAGGAAATATCCTCCCTGCCTCCTCCTCTTCCTCCTGAGGGAGCCTCCGGATTCCTGGTGCCAATGACGGTGTCCTCATGATGGTGATGATATGAAGGGTGCAGCAGAACACCATGAACTTGGACACCTGCTCCAGTGTGTACTGGAGGGCTCCCCCCGAGCGGTTCATACATTGTAAGCATTGCTTCATCACACCGATGGTCTGTTCCACTGTGTTCCTGCTGGAGTGTTTGTTTGACTGGCAGTGGAAAGTGGGTTTGGGGGTGTAGGAGGTATAGCCATGTCTGGGGTGGGAGGGGGCGGTCCATTGTCTCTGAGGAACCGCATTCCGGTTTTCCATGGAGCTCCGAAATATTGGGACCAGCTGACTGTTTCAGAATGAAGGTATCCTGGCTGGTGCCAGTATAGTGGACATTCACCAACATGATGTACTGGGCATGCTCACACACCAACTGCACATTAATGGAGTGAGAGTTCCTCCAGTTCCTGTATCTCTCCCCGTTGTCAAGGGGACCCCGCAGAGCCACCTACACCATCACGAATCCCGATATCCTGACAAAGCCACAGGACCTTTCATCCTGCTTCTCTCTGCTGAGGATTGGACACAGGGCAGTCTTTGAGGTGGACAGGGGTAGTCACTGAATGAGGGTCCACTGATACCCCACAAGCCTGAGGATTGGACACCGGGCAGTCTTTATAGATCCAATAGTTGGATACAGAGACTTACCAGGTACACCAATAATAGCGAGGATGGGATCGTAAATCGTTTCAATCATCTTCAGTGCAAAATAGATCCGCCATTTTAATGTTATCCAAAAATAATCTGCAGTAATTTCGCCAAGCCAATAGGAGAAACTCCTGCTGCCCATTGTTGTAACATTCCAATCTATTGTTCTCAGATTCTGACCCATTGTTGTAACATTTCAATCTATTGTTCTCAGATTCTGACCCATTGTTGTAACATTCCAATCTATTGTTCTCAGATTCTGACCCATTGTTGTAACATTCCAATCTATTGTTCTCAGATTCTGACCCATTGTTGCAACATTCCAATCTATTGTTCTCAGATTCTGACCCATTGTTGTAACATTCCAATCTATTGTTCTCAGATTCTGACCCATTGTTGTAACATTCCAATCTATTGTTCTCAGATTCTGACCCATTGTTGCAACATTCCAATCTATTGTTCTCAGATTCTGACCCATTGTTGTAACATTCCAATCTATTGTTCTCAGATTCTGACCCATTGTTGCAACATTCCAATCTATTGTTCTCAGATTCTGACCCATTGTTGTAACATTTCAATCTATTGTTCTCAGATTCTGACCCATTGTTGTAACATTCCAATCTATTGTTCTCAGATTCTGACCCATTGTTGTAACATTTCAATCCATTGTTCTCAGATTCTGATGTATCCTCTCCATCTCACTGCAGCCACGGTTACCTCTTCGTGTCAGGGTTGATGCTCCAACTGAAACTATGGGATAGCACTTTGAATGGAGCCCATTATTAATAGAAGAGGGAAACCCTCCAGTGACGCAATTAGTGTCCATAGTGACTGACATTAATTACAGTCACTGAACAAACAGGTTCAGTCAATCCCTTTCAATCCAACACTTTTTGGACCACAATAAAGTAAAAGATTTACCCGGTTTAGATAGGATACATGAGGTTTGTTGAGGGAAAGAATGGTGGACATAGCAGGGGCACTGGTCAGAATTTTACAATCCTCCTTAGATATGAAAGAGTTGTCAGAGGACTGGAAGGCTATAAATGTCTCACCCTGTTTCCAAAAGGAAAGATTCGATAAACCCTGTAACTACCGACCAGTCAGTGTAATGTTGGTGGTTGGAAATTTCTAGAGGCCGTAACCCAGTACAAATAAATATCTTGCTTGGGAAAACAGGGTATAATAAATAACACGTGCCAGTGAGGCTAGAAATAGGAATATGGTGCAGTTAAACAGGTGGCTGAACAGCTGGTGTAGAAGGGAGGGTTTCTGATATCGAGACGATTGGGATCTCTTCAGGGACAGATGGGACCTCTACAAGAAGGACGGGTTGCATTTAAACTGGAGGGGCACACATATCCTGGCTGCGAGGTTTGCTAGCGTCACTCGGGAGGGTTTAAACTAGTGTGGCAAGGGGTGGGAAGCAGAGCAGAAGGACAGAAAGTGAAATAAATGAGGGGGAACAAGTAAATAAGGCCAGTAAGACGAAGAGGAAGAGCAGGCAGGGAGATGTTGCGGAGCACAGCGGGACTGGCGGTCTGAAGTACATTTGTTTCAATGCAAGAAGTATAACAGGTAAGGCAGATGAACTTAGAGCTTGGATTATTACTTGTAAATCTGATGTTGTTGCTATTACAGAGAATTGGTTGAGGGAAGGGCAGGATTGGCAGCTAAATGTTCCAGGCTTTAGAAGCGTCAGCCGGGATAGACGGGATGTAAAAGGGGTGGGTGAGTTGCATTACTGGTTAAGGAGAATATCACAGCTGTACTGCGGGAGGACACCTCGGAGGGGTCATGCAGCGAGGCAATATGGGTGGAGCTCAGGAATAAAAAGGGTGCAGTCACGATGTTGGAGGTTTACTACAGGCCTCCCAACAGCCAGCGGGAGGTAGAGGAACAGATATGTAGACAGATTTTGGAAAGATGTAAAGGTAACAGGGTTGCAATGGTGGGTGATTTTAACTTCCCCAATATTGACTGGGACTCACTTCATGCTAGGGGCTTGGATGGGGCAGAATTTGTGAGGAGCATCCAGGAGGGCTTCTTGAAACAATACGTAGATAGTCCAACTGGGGCTGGGGCCGGACTGGAACTGGTATTGGGGAATGAGCCCGGCCACGTGGTCGAAGTTTCAGTGGGGGAGCATTTCGGGAACAGTGACCATAATTCCATAAGTTTTAAGGTACTTGTGGATCAAGATAAGAGTAGTCCTCGGGTGAAGGTGCTAAATTGGGGGAAGGCTAATTATAACAATATTAGGCAGGAACTGAAGAATTTAGATTGGGGGCGGCTGTTTGAGGGTAAATCAACATCTGACATATGGGAGTCTTTCAAACGTCAGTTGATTTGAATCCAGGACCAGGATGTCCCTGTGAGGAAGAAGGATACGTTTGGCAAGTTTCTGGAACCTTGGATAACGCGGGATATTGTGAGCCTAGTCAAAAATAAAACGGAAGCATTTGTAAGGGCTGGAAGGCTAGGAACAGACGAATCGTATGAGGAATATAAAGACAGTAGGAAATAACTTAAGCAAGGATTCAGGAGGGCGAAAAGGGTTTATATGAAGTCATTGGTAAACAGGATTAAGGAAAATCCCAAGGCTTTTTATACGTATATAAAGAGCAAGAGGGTAACCAGGGAAAGGGTTGGCCCACTCAAGGACAGAGAAGGGAATTCTATGTATGGAGCCAGAGGAAATGGGCGAGGTGCTAAATGAGTACTTTGCATCAGTATTCACCAAGGAGAAGGACTTGCTGGAAGATGAGCCTAGGGAAGGGAGTGTAGATAGTCTCAGTCATCTCATTATAAAAAAGGCGGAGGCATTGGGTGTCTTGCAAAGCATTAAGGTAGATAAGTCCCCAGGGCCTGATGGGATCTAGCCCAGAATACTGAGGGAGGCAAGGGAAGAAATTGCTGGGGCCTTGACAGTAATCTTTGCATCCTCATTGGCGGCAGGTGAGGTCCCAGAGAACTGGGGAATAGCCAATGTTGTTCCTTTGTTTAAGAAGGGTAGCAAGGACAATCGAGGAAATTATCGGCCGGTGAGCCTTACATCAGTGGTTGGGAAACTATTAGAGAGGGTTCTTCGGGACAGGATTTACTCCCATTTGGAAACAAATGGACTTATTAGCGAGAGGCAGCATGGTTTTGTGAAGGGGAGGTCGTATCTCACTAATTTGATTCAGTTTTTTGAGGAAGTGACGAAGATATTTATTGAAGGAAGGGCATTGGATGTTATCTATGTGGAATCCAGTAAAGCCTTTGACAAGATGGCAGACTGATACAAAATGTGAAGTCACATGGGATCAGAGGGGCGCAGGCAAGATGGATACAGATCTGGCTCAGTCATAGAAGACAGAGGGTAGCAGTGGAAGGGTGCTTTTCTGAATGGAGGGATGTGACTAGTGGTGTTCCACAGGGATCAGTGCTGGGACCTTTGCTCTTTGTATTATATATAAATGATTTGGAGGAAAATATAGCTGGTCTGATAAGTACGACACAAAGGTTGGCGGAGTTGCGGACAGTGATGAGGATTGTCAGAGGATACAGCAGGATATAGATCGGTTGGAGACTTGGGTGGCGAAATGGCAGATGGAGTTTAATCCGGAAAATGTGAGGTAATGCATTTTGGAAGGTCTAATGCAGGTGGGAGGTATACAGTAAATGGCAGAACCCTTAGGAGTATTGCCAGGCAGAGAGATCTGGGCGTACAGGTCCACAGGTCACTGAAAGTGGCAACGCAGGTGGATAAGGTAGTCAAGAAGGCATACGGCATGCTTGCCTTCATCGGTCGGGGCATAGAGTATAAAAATAGGCAAGTCATGCTGCAGCTGTACAGAAACTTAGTTAGGCCACACTTAGAATATTGTGTGCAATTCTGGTCGCGACACTACTAGAAGCACGTGGAGGCTTTGGAGAGGGTACAGAAGAGGTTTACCAGGATGTTGCCTGGTCTGGAGTGTATTAGCTATGAGGAGAGGTTGGAAAAACTCGGAATGTTTTCACTGGAACGACGGAGGTGGAGGGGCGACATGATAGAGGTTTACAAAGTTATGAGCGGCATGGACAGAGTGGATAGTTACAAGCTTTTTCCCAGGGTGGAAGAGTCAGTTACTGGGGGACATAGGTTTAAGGTGAGAGGGGCAAAGTTTAGAGGGGATGTGAGAGGCAAGCTCTTTACACAGAGGGTGGTGAGTGCCTGGAACCTGTTGCCGGGGGAGGTGGTGGAAGCAGGTACCATAGAGACGGTTAAGAGGCATCTAGACAAATACGTGAATGAGATGGGTATAGAGGGATCCGGACCCCGGAAGTGCAGAAGGTTTTAGTTTTGGCAGGCATCGTTATCGGAGCAGGCTTGGAGGGCCGAATGGCCTGTTCCTGTGCTGTACTGTTGTTTGTTTGTTCTTTGACATTCAGCACTGATATTTTAATGGAAAATCATGTCTGATAATCTTGATCAAGTTAGTTGATGACATAACTGTGAGTGTTGATGAGGATAATATGTTTTGTCTTATGTATATGGACTTTCAAAAGGCCTGTGATCAAATGACATTTCGTTGACTTGTTATGAAAGATGGAACACATGGATTAATGTGACAGTGATAGTGTGGATATGACACTGACTCAGGGACAGAAAGCAGAGAGAAGTGGTGAACAGACATTGTTCAGACTGGGAGAGGGGGAGTATGCAGTATTGTGTCTCAGGGGTCCGTATTGGAACTAGCGCTGTTACTGACATACAAATAGATATATGAATGACATAGACCTTTATGTAAAGAAAAACATAATTTCATGTCTTGCAGATGACATGAAACTCATAACTAAGGGTGGCAAACGCACAGACCACAGAATCATCCAACCTCACAGACCTTGTTTTTTAAAGAATTATTCCGGATTCATATCCAACCACAATTTATTTCTCATTCTAATTTATTTGTGTGTGGTTCTCGTGTCAGTGTCTGCGTGAATGCAGTATATTTTAATTATTTTATTAAGATTCAATTAAAATTTTGAAATGTAATAAACTTACTTCTAGTTTAAACTCAAGAAAACCTGTCTGATTGGTTCTTTCACGATCACAACAAACACTCACTGAGGTGGTAAGCGCGTCCACTGTTAAAAATGAATAAACCTTGTTGTGATCAAATAAACACTAGGACAAATGGGGAGACTGGGACCCATCCTCATCTGGCTTCGGCAGACATCTGGAAGCTCTAGTGACCATAACCCAACAACAAACGAGAAATTGGAGTCACAGGGTTACACATCACAGAAACAGTCCCATTGGACCACCGTGTCCACGCCCGCCATCAGGCCTATCTATTCTAATCCCATTTTCCAGCACTTGGCCCGTAATCTTGTACGGTATGGCGTTTTAAGTGCTCATCTAAATACATCTTAAATGTTGTGTGAGGCTTCCTGACTCTTTCACCCCTTCAGGCAGTGTGTTCCAGATTCCAACCACCCTCTGGGTGAAAATAATTTTTCCTCAAATTTTCTCTAAACCTCCTACCCCTTAACTTAAGTCTTTGCCCCTCTGGTTATTGACACTTCTGATAAGGGAAAAAGTTTCTTCCTATCTCAGCCCTTATAAGTTTGTGCACCTCAGTCAGGTCCCCAGTCAGCCATCTCTGCTCTAAGGAAAACAACTCTAGCCTATCCAGTCTCTCTTCATAGCTGAAATGCTCCAGCCCAGGCAACATCCTGCTGAAGCTCCTCTGCACCCTCCCCAGTGCAATCACATCCTTCCTATAGTGTGGTGACCAGATGTGTACACAGTACTCCAGCTGTGGCCTAACTGGCGATTTATACAGCTCCATCATAGCCTCCCTGCTCTTACATTCTATAACTTGGCCAATCAAGGCACGTGTCCCATATGCCTTCCTAACCACCTTATCTCCTTGTACTGCTGCTTTCAGTAATCTATAGACAAGAACACCATGGTCCTTCTGACCCTCTGTACTTCCAGGGGTCCTCCCTTCCATTGTATATTCCCTTGCCCTGTTATTCCTCCCAAAATACGTCATCTCACATTTCTCAGGATTAAATTCCATGTGCCACTGTTTGCCCATCTTAATAGCCCATCTATATCGTCCTGTTATCTAAGACTTCCCTCCTCACTATTTTCAACACCGTCAATTTTCGCGTCATCTGAGAACTTACTGATCATGCCTCCTATATTCACGTCTAAATCATTGATGCATACTACAAACAGCAAGGGTCCCAGCACCGATCCCGGTGGTACACCACTGATCACAGGCTTCCACTCGCAAAAACAGCCCTCAACCATCACCCTCTGCCTCTAGCCTCTAAGCCAATTTTGGATCCAGTTTTCCAAATTACCCTGGATCCCATGGTCTCTTACCTTCTTAACCAATCTCCCATGTGGGACGTTATCAAAAGCCTTACTGAGGTTCATGTAGACTACATGAACTGCTTTACCCTCATTGACACATCTAGTCACCTCCTCGAAAATTCAATCAAGTTTTTAGACACGATCTCCCCCTGACAAAGCCATGCTGACTATCCCTGATTAATCTCTGCCTCTCCAAGTGGAGATTAATCCTGTCCTTCAAATTTTTTTCCAATAGTTTCCCAACCACTGATGTTAGACTCACTGGCCAGTAATTACCTGGTATATCCCTGCTACCCTTCTTGAATATGGTACCACATTCGCTGTCCACCAGTCCTCTGGTACCCCTCCTTTGGCCAGAGAAGTGGCAAAAACAACTGATCCTGAGAAAACAATTACAAATTTCAAAGCAGTTTTATTGTGTTTTCCACTGCTAGAGCACTAAAATATCCACATTCGAAGTCAGTACCCTCCGAAGCCAGCGCAAACGAACACGTGAACATACGAATTAAGAGCAGGAGTAGGCCACTCGGCCCCTCAAGCCTGCCTTGCCATTTAAAAAGATCATCGCTAATCTGATTTTAACCTCAACTTTAACTTCTCACCTACCTCCGATAACCTGTTACCCCCTGGTTTATCAAGAATCTATCTACCTCTGCTTTAAAATATTTAAAGACTCTGCTTCTACTGCCTTTTGAGGAAGAGAGTTCCAAAATCTCACAACCCTTTGACAGAAAGAAATTCTCCTCTTTCCTGTTTTAAATGGGCGACCCCTTATTTTTAAATAGTGACCCCTAGCTCTAGATTCTCTCAAAATGGGTAACATCCTTTTCCACATGCACCCTGTCAAGACCCCTCATGATCGTATATGTTCCAGTCAAGTCGCCTCTTACTCTTCTAAACTGCAGCGGATACAATCCTAGCCTGTCCAATCCTTCCTCCTAAGACAATCCACCCAATCCAAGTATTAGTCTCGTCAACCTTTTCTGAACTGCTTACAATGCAGTTACATCATTCCTTAAATAAGGAGACCAGTACTGTCCACAGTACTCCAGATGTGGTCTCACCAATGCCCTGTGCAGCTAAAGCATAATCTCCCAACTTTTGCATTCAATTCCCCTCATGATAATCGATAACATTCTATTAGCTTTCCTAATAACGTGCTGTACCTGCATACTAACCTCTTGCGATTCATGCAGTAGAACACCCAGATCCCTCTGCATCTCAGAGCTCTGCAATCTCTCAACATTTAGATTAATGATTCTTTTTTATTCTTCCTGCCAAAATGGACAAGTTCACATTTTTCCACATTGTACTCCATTTGCCAGATCTTTGCCCACTGACTTCACCTATCTATATTCCATTTTTAACCTCCTGATGTCCTCTTCACAACTTACTTTACTGCCTAACTTTGTGTCATCAGCAATTTTAGCAACCATACCTTTGGTCCATTCATCCAAGTCATTTCTATAAATTGTAAAATGTTGAGGCCCCAACATTGATTCCTGTGTCACACCACTCATTTCACCTTGCCAACCAGAAAATGATTTATTTATGCCTACCTTCTGTTTCCTGTGAGCTAGCAAATCTTCTATCCATGCCAATATGTTACCCCCTACACCATGAGCAATACCGTTTGATGTGACACCTTATCAAATGCATTCTGGAACTCTAAGTACAGTACATCCACCTGTTTCCCTTTCTCCACAGCACATGCTACTTCTTCAAAGAAATCGAATAACTTTTGTTAAACATGATTTCCTTTTCAGAAAACCATGTTGACTCTGCCTGATTATCTGATTTTTCTAAGTGTCTGCTATTACGTCTTTCATAATAACTTCTCACATTTTCTGCAAGACAGATATAAAGCTAACTAGCCTGGAGCTTCCTGCTTTCTGTCTCCCTGTCTTTTTGAATAAAGGAGTTCCATTTGCAATAAAGGAGTTACATACAGAGTAAAGTAACTCGGTACAGGTTAACATCCTATCAGTTGAAAAGTTGAGTAATGTAGCTGGACAGTTAGGGATTACTCTCCGTCCAAAAGCTCGGAAACCCGAAATCCTAAGACCCGTGTGCAACCATTTTTCACTTGAAGCTGAAGACTCACATAGGGTTAGAATTACTAACAGATAGAGTAATGTTAGCTATGGTAAAACTAGAACAGAAGAGACTAGAATTAGAATTCCAGAGAGGGCGAGAAAGAGCAAAGTGATAGGGAAAAAGTAAGAGTATTCCAGAAGGAGAAGGAAGAAAGGGAGTTGAGGTGGCTCAAACAACTAGAGGAAGACCCAATACACCCAGTGAAGGCACAGCTAGTGAGGGAGCTACCCCGAGATCAGGACCATGTACTGAGCTCTTAAAGTTCTCCCAGTTCATGAGAAAGTTCAATGAGGAGGATGGCAGAATTTTTTGTCACTTTTGAAAAACTTGCAAAGCAGCTGAAATAGCCCGCAGAGAGATGGACACTGTTTTTACAAAATAAATTAACAGGAAAAGCCCATGAGGTTTATTCACTGTTTCCAGATGAAAGTTCATCAGATTTTGTGATGACTAAAAATGCTATCCTGGGTACATACGAGATAGTACCAGAGGTGTACCAGCAAAAATTCTGAACCCTTCGAAATCGGCTTGACTAAACTTACCTCGAGTTTGAAAGAGGTAAGCAGCTTCGGAACATAGGAGCTGGAGTAGGACATTCAGCCCATCGAGCCTGGCCCGCCATTCAATATCATAATGGCTGATCATCCACTTCAATGCCTTTTTCCCACAATATCCCCATATCCTATTATGTCACTGGTATTTAGAAAACTGTCAATCTCCACTTTAAACATACACAATGACCGAGATTCCACAGCCCTCTGGGGTAGAGAATTCCAAAGATCACAACCTTCTGAGTAAAGAAATTTCCCCTCATCTCTGTCCTAAGTGGCTTCTCTGTTATTTTAAAATTGTATCTGCTGGTTCTAGACTCCCCAACCAGAGGAAACATTTTACCAGCATCTACCCGGTCTAGCCATTTCAGTATAATGTATGTTTCAATGAGATCATGGTGGGTGTGTGGAATGCGCTGCTAGCGGTGGTAGTAGAAGCGGATACATTAGGGGCATTTAAGCGACTCTTGGCTAGGTACATGGACGATAGTAGAATGAAGCATAGGTAGTTACTTAGATCTTGAGTAGGTTAAAGGTTCGGCACAACACCGTGGGTCGAAGGGCCTGTACTGTGCTGTACTGTTCTATGTTCTATGACCTCTCGTTCTTTGAAACTCTAGAGAATACAGGCCCAGTTTCCCCACTCTCTCTTCACAGGACAGTCCCGCCATCCCAGGAACAAGTCTGGTGAATCTTCATTGCACTCCCTCTATGGCAATAATATCCTTCCTGAGGTAAGGGAACCAAAACTGCACACAGTACTCCAGGTGTGGTCAAACCAAGGTTCTATACAATTGAAGCAAGGCTTCACTACTCTTGTACACAAGTCCTCTTGTGATAAACGCTAACAGACCATTAGCCTTCCTAATTGCTTGCTGCACCTGCATGTTAGCTTTCAGTGACTTATTGACAAGGACACCCAGATCCCTTTGTACATCTACACTTCCTAATCTCTTACCATTTAAGAAATGCTCTGCACATCTGTTCCTCCTACCAAAGTGGATAACCTCACATTTGTCCACTTTATATTGCCTCTGCCATGTTCTTGCCCACTCACTAAGTCTGTCCAAATTCCCTTGAAACCGCTTTGCATATTCCTCAAAGCATGCATTCGCACTTATTTTGGTATCATCTGTGAAGTTGGAAATATTACGTTTGTCCTCATATCCAAATCATTGATATATGTTGTGAACAGCTTGGGCCCAAGCATTGATACATGCAGCACCCCACTAGTCGCAGCTGGCCAATGCAAGAATGCACCATTTATTCCTACTCTCTGCTTTCTGCCTGTTAACCAATCCTTAATGCATACACATATATTATCTCCTATTCCATGTGCTTTAATTTTGTTAACCGATCTCTTGTGGGATACTTTATCGAAAGCCTTCGGAAAATCCAAGCATACCACGTCTACGGACTCCCCTTTACCAATTCGGTTAGTAACATCCTCAATAAAAACTCGAACAGGTTCGTCAAGAATGATTTCCCATTCATAAATCCATGTTGACTATGCCCAATCAGATCATTATTATCCAAGTGTCCATTTATCACATCCTTTGGAATAGATTCCAGCTTTTTGCCAACGACTGATGTAAGGCTAACAGATCCTTAATTTCCGGTTTTCTTTCTCCCTTCCTTCGTTAATAGTTGAGTGACATTTGCTACCTTCCAATCTGCAGGAACCGCTGTGGACTCTAGAATTTTGAATGATGATCATCAATGAACCCACTATCTCCATAGTTACCTCTTTCAACACTCTGAGATGCAGGATATCATATCCTGGGGCCTTGTCAACCTTCAGCCCCATTATTTTCTCCAATGCAACTTTCTTCCTAATACTAATTTCCTTCACGTCCTCATTCTCCCGAGTCCCTTGGATCTCTAATTCTGGGAGATTTCTTGTATCTCCCTCAGTTAGGACAGACACAAGATAATCATTTAGCTTCTCTGCCATTTCTCTGTCCCCCATTATAAATTCTCCTGACTTTGCCGCAATGGACCCACATTTGTCTTAACCAAACGTTTCCTTTTTATGTATCTATAGAAGATTTTACAGTCTGTTTTTATGTTTTCTTTTGACCAGTAGATATTGACACTCAAGATAGAGCCCACATATGTAAACCTCAGATCGTTCTCGAGGAGTTCAAAAACTCGCTCTCCCTCCCATTAAAACCCACAAAGAGGGGCAAGAGGTTGAAAGAGCCAGGCTGGTTGCTTTGCAGGCTGATGGATTTTCTCTTGTACACAAGGCCTTAACACCAAAGGGAAACACTTCCCTTGTCTCCCCGAAGACCATAGAATAAAAGGAGGATGATTGGATCCCGGCTAGCCATGGGATAGAAGGAAAAGCTGGACACACGGGGGCCCATCCTCAAGCCAAATAGGACGATACTGAGACCAGGAGTAATGGCCGACGATCTGTATGTTTCCACTGTAATAAGGCCAATCACCGTCGAGCTGAATGATGGAAATGACGGGGAAAACCTGTAGGATTAATCAGAGTCCACTAGATCAGTGCAGGAAAACGGGCCCCGATGGAAAGCACGGCAGATCAGACTGTGCCTCTAACTGCGGCAGTCAGACCCAGTAAACCTACCACAGAGAGAGCGGGAAAACTTAACAAAATCACCGAGAGTTACCTGGAATTTGTATCCCAAGAAAAAGTGTTCCCATACTCCTCCAATGAGGCAAGCAAGCCCGTAGTCAGACTGAGGGATAGAGGGGCCACCCAATCCCTTCTGCTGGGAAAAGGCATGACCTTCCTCCGAGCGTGCAGTGAATGCTAGAGTGTTAGTGAATGGTATCGGAAGATGGTATATGTCCATACTTTTATATCGGGTGCAGTTGGAGTGTGACCTAGTTTCAGGACCGCTAACCATGGGGATTGTACCTAGTTTACCGGTGGATGTGTCGACCTACTCCCAGGTAATAATCTGACAGGGGAAAAGGTGGCAGCTTCCCCAGTAGTTCTAGAGAAATCAAAAGAGGTCAGGGAGAAAGAGCAGTTACAGAAGAAGGTCCCTGACATTCTCCCTGATTGTGTGGTGACTCGGTCCATGGCCAAACAATCCCTTGAACTGACACTGCAGATGGATGCCCCTACTGGCTGGTTGTCTGAAACCTTCTTTCGGAAGGTAATGGACCCAAAGGATGTGTTAAACAGATCTTCCTTAGTTGAGGCTCAGCAACAGGACCCAGTGTTAAAAATATATCACAGACTGTCCAAACAAAAACTGAAGCAGAGGGAGTTTCAGAGTGCTACTATTTAAAGAATGAGGTGCTGATGAGGAAGTGGAGACCTCCTCACAGACCTGCGGATGAAGAGAGGACAGTGGTTCACCAGATAGTGGTGCCACTGAGGTCCACTTAAAGAAATATTAAGAATGGCCCACGAACTTCCAATGGCTGGACATGTCGGTGTATGAAAAATCGAAGCCCACATCAGACAGCATTTTGACTGGCCACAACTCCACAAAGATGTGGTAGAGTTCTGTAAAACTGGTCAGACGTGCCAGGTTGTGGGGAAGCCTCAATCTGCAGTTAAACCTACACCCCTAATTCCCATACCAGCTTTTGGTAAACCCTTCAGCAGAGTGTTGGTGGATTGTGCGGGACAACCACTGAAAACAATAGAGGGATTACCAGTATCTTCTCACCATTTTGGATGTGGTGACCCGATTCCCAGAGACCATTCTCCGGAACAACTATCTCTGCCAAGGTAGTTGTGGAGGGGCTAACCCAATACTTTACCCGATATGGGCTGCCTGCTGAGATCCAGATGGACCAGGGTAAGCATTTTATGTCTAATCTTTTTGAAACGGTCATGGGTAATCTGGACATAACCTAAATAAAGTCCAAGGCTTACCAACCACAGTCACAAGGGGCTTTGGAGCGGTACCACCAGAACCTAAAAACAATGATCAGGCCATACTGCTATGAGAAACCCCATGACTGGGACATAGGGTTGGGATTTATCCTGTTGCCTATCAGGGACTTAACCAATGATTCCACTGGCTCTCGTCTCTTTGAATTAGTTTTTGGACACGAGGTGGGAGGTTCTCTTAAACTAATCAAGGAGAAGTTTTTGGGAAAGAGGAATGAGTCTTCCGTGTTAGACTACATTTCCATGCTCTGGGAGCGGCTCAGGGGAGCCTGTGCAATGGCTCAGGAACACCTAAAGATCTCCCAGGCAGCTGTGAAAATGTAAACATAAAGAAATGTCAAGGTTAGAACATTTCAGCCCAGAGACCATGTATTGTTACTACTCCCAATGCAGGGGGAACCCCTGAAATCCCGGTTCAGTGGTCCATATCGAGTGGCAAAAGGAACAGTCAGGTGAATTATTTAATTGACACCCCAGACCAAAGGAAAAAAAAAGTAAAGGCTGTGGAGGGGACAGACAACTACAGATCTGTCAGACAGTCAGGAGGGAAGGATTGAAAAGAATCGTGAGGACAGGTTAGAGGAGGGCCAGGAGGAATACCAACTGGAATTTCCTATTCTCCGATTAGTCAACCCTGAAATGTTAGATAAATTAATCCCCACACTCTCCTCCTTAAATGCAGGTCCAAGAGGCACCCTAAATAGGCTGCAAACAGCATTTATATAAACATGCAATGGCAAGGAAAGGTCCCAAACATGCAAGCCAATGGTGAGGGTGATGCCTTACTTAGTCGAAGTGCCGCAGGAGAGTGCAGTGAAAGCTGGACAGACATCTGCGAACACTAATATCCCAGAGAATATAGGGCAGATTAGAAAAAAGGATCCTCCCCATAGTAAAGGGAAAAGTGAAGGGAAAATACCCTCAAGTAACCAGCACTTGTGTACCTCACCAGAAAGCTAAAAGTGAGCTCAGTGTGGATCTCCCCACTGAAGAACCCAATGATCAGATCCCAAACCCAAATCTAATCAAACCCAACAATTTCAAAGCAGAACTCAGTAAGAACAAAGGCCCAGAGGAAATCTCAGCCACCTCACTGGGGTTAAAGAAACTACTTATTACTCACTGTCGGTTTAGGGAGAAAGATTATCAAGGTGCAGGAACCTGAATGGTTAACGCTTCATTGCAGGAGAGAGAAAAAAATATATAGTAGCTGTTGATACTTTGTCCAGGGTCGAACCCGACACATAACCATCCCAGAAAAAAACTCCAACTCAATTAAATCAGCACAACTGTAACAGAAAATGTCAGCTGCAGTAATTCTAAGGTTAATGTGTGAATTTGAGAAGTGATTATTGGGAATAAATGTGTGTTTCCATCTATTTCTTCCCACAATTCTGCAATGAAATGCTCCTATTATCACATTTGCAGTGTAAAGATAACACAATATGCCAAATGATGAATTTTAATTCATAGATTGGAAACTTACACTAAATATTTAATGGAAAAATCCGACAGTTAAACTTGAAAAAACAGGCAGCCAAGATGGCCACCGCAATTGGCATCTGAAATACTTTTTCACATTCCAAGGCCTACAACAGGAGACACGTCTGATGAGCCTGGACCCAAATCACTGGCTTGTTCCAGCGATTGAATTACCTAAGCTTACAATCATTAACATTGCATACAAGGCCACCCTGACACACGGACTTTGAAAGAGCAAACTCCTCCAAGTGTAAATACTGGTATCCTGAACCCTGGGGAGATACAAGTTTCCAACCTTGAATCTCATTATAAGGGTCTAGAGAATACAATGAGGCAGTCATGAGACCGTCTGCACATCTCTGTGAAAGCTGTTAGTTTCCGCTGGACAAAGACAGACAAGCCAGTGTTTCAAATTGTGCAGAAGCAGAAGGGTTGTGTCCCTTCTTTCTCTTCAGATAACATCACAAGTTTGAAAACCACATCCGACTGCGGTCCCTCCAAGTCTATATATTACTACAGACAGAGACATCAGGGAAAGGAAGACACCTACAAGTCTGCCTCCAAGAAATCCCTGAGCCATGTGGGCCAGCCACAAAGGACACTTCAAATAGCCAAAGACTTCAAGAATACAACTTCAGCCAGAAGACCTCCGAATCGTCCAACCTCACAGAATGAGTATTTTATTTTTATATTTATTCTGGACTCCAATCCACCCAAAAATTTACTTCTCACTCTGTAATCTATTTCTGTGTGATTCTCGTGTGGATGTGTTTTATATTGTTAAGTATAATAAACTCACCTCTTTCGTGTTTCAACTTTCTAAACTCCTCTCAACTTTCTGTGGTATTGAGTTCTCAGTGTCGGATGTATGCTTTCCTTTTCTGTCTTATCTTACCAAATAGGATCCTTGACATCCATGGGACTCGAGATTTGGCCGCCTCACCCTTTTTCTTTGTGGGAACATGTTTACACTGATCCCCTTGAATTTCCAATTTGAATGCCTCTCAGTGCTCTGAGACTGATTTACCTTCAAGTAGCTGTTTCCAGTCCACTTTCGCTCCGCGGTTTAGTAAAATTGGCCTTGCCCCAATTAGAACTCTAACTCCTATTGTATGTCTGTTCGTTTCCATAGTTATGTTATAACTGACTGAATTATGATCACTCCCACCAAAATGCTCTCCCCTGACATTCCATCCACCTGCCCATCGTCATTTCCTAAAACAAAGTCTAAAACTGCACCCTTTCCTGTTGGACTTTCTGCATGCTGGACAAAAATGTTGTCCTGAATGCACCTCAAGAATTCTGCTCCCTCAATTCTTTTCATACTAAAACTATCCTCGTTAACATCGGGGTGATTAAAATACCCTACTATTACTGCCCTATTGTTCTTGCACTTCCCAGAGACTTGCCTACTTATCTGCTCCTCTATCAACCTCTGACTATTTGGCTGTCGAGATCACACTCCCAGCAGTGGTTCCTCAGCTGAATCCATATGGCCTCACTTGATGAACCTTCCAACATATCATCCCTCCTCACAGCTGCAAAAGATTCCTTGACCAGAATTGCCATTCCCCTCCTTTCTTAACCCCCTCCCTATCGCATCTGAAAACCCGGTAACCAGGAACGTTGAGTTGCCATTCCTGTCCCACCTTAAGCCATGTTTCTGTAATAACTATGATATCATACTGCCACATGTCTATCTTTGCCCTCCGCTCATCTGCTTTATTTGCAGCACTCCATACATTGAAACAGATAGCCTTGAGCACTGCCAAACCTTTTTTTCATTTTCTCACCCTCATTTCCTCTGTCTTCTAGACTCATCCATTAATTTGCCACCTTCCATTTTCATTTCCGATTTTGTCCCAGCTGAGTCTACCCTCAGGTCCCGCACCTCCCTGCTAAACTAGTTTAAACCCTCCCCAACAATACTAGCAAAACGTTCCGCAAGGAGCCCAGTCCTGGCTCTGTTCACGTGCAACCCGTCCGGCCTGTAAAGGTCCAATCTCCCCCAGAGCCGGTCCCAGTATCACAGGAATATGAATCCCTCCCTCCTGCATCATCTTTCCAGCCACACATTCGTCTGCCTTATCTTTCCATTTCTATACTAAGTTGCACCTGGCACTGGGAGTAATCTTGCGAATTCTACTTTTTGACTATGTTTGAGGTCCTGCTTGCTAATTTCTTCCCTAGCTCCCTAAATTCTGACTGCAAGACCACATCCCTCTTTCTACCTATGTCGTTGGTTCCCATGTGGACCACGACTTCTGGCTGTTCCCCTCCTCCTTCAAGATGCTCTGCAGTCGCTGAGTGACATCCTTGACCCTGGCACCTGGGAGACAACACACCATCCTCGATTCACGTCTGTGGCCACAGAAACGCCAGTCTGTTCCCCTGACTATTGACTTACCTATCACAATGGCTCTTCCAGTCATCCCTGTATGCCGCTCTGCAGCTTAGCCACCCATGTTGACATGGACTTGCTGTGGCTGCACTCCCCAGGAGAAGCATCACTTCCCTCAGTATACAGAACTGAATACCTGTTGGAGAGTGAGATGCACTCAGGGGTCTCCGGCACTACCTGCCTGATAATTTTTGAATGGCTGCTGATCACCCATTCCCACTCTCCCTGCATGCTCTTCAGCAGTGTGGTGACCACATCTATGAACATGCTAAAGCTGAATAAACTGGTATATGAGAAGGAAGAACGTGCAGGGTTCCGGGAAGAAGACAGGGAATGGGATTAGGTGAATTGTGCATTCGGAGAGCCGGTGCAGACACGACTGGCTGAATAATTCCTTCTGTGCTGAAAAAACACTGTGATGGGGCATCTCAGATGGGTGTAATGGTGGAGAATGGGGGATCCATGGCGGGAAAGAGAAGTTGTCCTATGGGAACCGGAATCTTAGCAGGGACTCTCCGACAACCTGTCCGGCTGGAAGGCATACAGGAAATATCCTCCCTGTCTCCTCCTCCTGAGGTCGCCTCCGGATTCCTGGTGCCAATGCCTGTGTCCTCATGATGGTGATGATATGAAGGGTGCAAAAGAACACCATGAACCTGGACACCTGCTCCAGTGTGCACTGGAGGACTCCACCCGAGCGGTTCAGACTTCGGAAGCATTGCTTCATCACATTGATGGTCTGTTCCACCATGTTCCTGGTGATTCCATTGCTCACATTATACCCATGTTAATTTTGTGAGGTTGGTTGCTGGTGGGACGTGGTTTGGGGGTGTAGAAACATGAGCTGTGTCTAGAGGAGTTTCCTTTGCCTCCGAGAAGCCATATTCTGGTTCTGCATGGAGCCCCGGAGTATTGGGACCGACTGACTGCTTCAAATTGAAGGTATCCTTGCTGCTGCCAGGATAGTGGACATTCACCAACATGATGTACTGGGCAGGCACACACACCAACTGTACATTAATGGAGTGAGAGTGCTTTAGGTTCCTGTACCTCTCCCCGTTGACATGGGGGCCCCGCAGAGCTACCTACACCATTAGGAATCCCGCTTTCCTGACAAAGCCACGGGATCACTCATCCTGCTTCTCCCTGCTGAGGGAGAAATTGATGACATAGATGGTCACCCTCACCTCCCAGAATTATCAATGGACAACACACAGGCCTCGCAACTACTGGTCAGTTAGTTTAACATCATTGGTGAGTCAGGTTTTAGAAGCAATAATCAGGGAAAAGTCAACACACGCTTGGAGAGGTTTGAGTTATTTAAGGATTGTCAGCACGGATTTCTAAAAAGGCAGATCATGCTTGACTGAACGAATTGAATTTATTTCGATGATCTGAGAAGGTTGATGAAGGGAATGTGGTGGATGTTGTATGCATGGATTTTATGAAATTGTTTGATGAACAACCACACAAAAGCTTGGTTAACAAAATTGAAGCTCAGGAATAGCATCCATTTGGATCAAAAATTGTCCAAATGACAGAAAAAAGAGAAATGTGTTAAATGGTTGTTTTTCAGACTGGAGGATGGTAGACAGTGATGTTTCCCAATGGTCAGTGCGAGGAATACTGTGCTTTTTTTTTTGCTACATATAAATGACATGAATCTTGGAATACAGAGAAGAATTTGCATTTTTTCTGATGATTGCAATCTTGGAGGATGTCACAAACCACCTGCAACATGATATAGATCGGCTAGCAGAATGGACAGATAAGTGGCAGGTAGAACTTAATAAAGAGGAGTGTGATGTGATTTATTTTGTCAGTTGGAAAAGGAAGGCAATATAGACTTAATGACACAGTTCTAATGATTGTGCAGGAACAGAGGGATCTGGGGCTCCATATGTATTGATCTTTGAAGGTGCCAGGACATATTTGGAGGGTGTTTAGCAAATCATATCAGATATTGGGATTCATCATTAGAGGCAAAGATACAAAATAAGGGAAGTTATGCGGAACCTTCATAAAGCTTTGGTTAGACACCAACTAGAGAACTGTGTCCAGTTCTGGTCACCACACTGCAGGAAGGATGTGAAAGTCCCTGAGAGGGTGCAGAGGAGATTTACCAGAATGATTCCAGGGATGGGAGTTTAGTTACAAAGTGAGTTTGGAGAAGATGGAGTTGTTCTCCTGGTGTAAAGGAGATTGAGAGAGATTTGATAGAGGTGTACATGATTATGATGGACTTAGATAAGATAGACAAGGAAAAACTGTTCCCATTAACTGATGAAACACAGCCTAGGGGACACAGATGGAAGGTTTCGGGTATGAGATACAAGGGGAATATGAGGAAGAACCTTTTTACACAGTGGATGGTAATGAGCTGGAACTCACTGCCCATGAGGGTGGTGGAAGCTGAGACAATCAATGATTTCAAAAGGAAACTGGATGGACACCTGAAGGAAATGAACTTGCAGGGATACGGGAATTGAGCGGGGAAGTGGAACTGACTGGATTGTTCCACAGAGAGCTGGCATGCAGGGGCTGAATGGCCTCCTTCTGTGTTGTAAATGACAATCGATTTCTAACACTCTCTGTTGGATATGTCTCCTGCTCCTGCCTGGAACGATCCCGATACATAGACGTTCAATGAAACTGTGACCTTAACGGCCACTGACAGCTCCGTCCTCACCCTGGTGTGAGGCTCCAGGTTGTGTTACAGGAGGTGACACAGCTCTCTGACCACCTCCTTATTGAATCAGAGTCATCTCACACACTGCTCCAGGGTTAGGTGTAGGTAGGAAAAGTGCTCTTGGAAAACCCGGGGTGGGTAGTGCAGAGCCCCCTCCTCCTCCCTCTTTACAGAGCTTCCCCTCTCTGCAGCCTCTGCTCCATTTGTTGCTCATGTGACAGACCCAGTTTCACTGTAACTACAGTCCCCATACCTCGTCCAGAGTTGGGTCACCAAATCTTCTGTCCTCCCTGAATGTCTGCAGCAGCTCACAACACAACCTCCAGAAAACCATCCACAGCACCTCCACTAACTTTACAATAGCAGAAGTAAGTCAAAAGCCCCTCACCTGTCAGTTGGATGACTGGTCCTTTTAAATTCATCATTTGAATGTATGTTCAACTGAGAGTGACTAACACAGGCGGTCATTGGACATTCACTGACCAAGTTTCAAAGAAGTACATCAAAGCTGCTGCTATGGTACATTGACATCACTTTCAAATCCACCCTCAAAGGAACAACACATACAAGGTACAATTGAGCTGGAGCTCTGCCCAGCTTGGGACAGTGTGCAGGCCACAGTAGAAGTGGCCGGCTGTGAAGACCACGCGAACAGCACATAGAAGATACGATGGGCTGGAGCCCTGCCCAGCATGGGATATTGTGCAGACCGCACTGGAAGTGGCCGGCTGTGCGATTCACATCTCTTTATGAATCCCAGCTTCTGTACTGTCAGCAGCAGTCTTGCTGCAGAGTCTATAATCCTGGCTCGGGACACATACAGAAAAAGAAATTCACTTTACAAGGAGAACTGAAAAAAGAGTGAAGTCGAAAGATTTGCAGGAATATGAGAAATGGACAGGGGAAAGTGAATAAATGGAGGGGTGAGGCCATGGAGCGATTCAAACACAAGAATGAGAATATTAAAATTATGGTGCTGCCAGACCGGCAGCCAATGGATATCAGTGAGCACAGGGGTGATTGGTGATCGGGATTTGGTGTGAGTTCGAATACAGGCAGCAGAGTTCTGGATGGGCTGTGGTTTATGGAGGTTTATAACTGGGAGGGTGAACAAGATGGAATTGGAATAGTCAAGTGTGTATTTAACAGTGATGCAGATGAGGGTTTACGCAGTCGAGGGGCTGAGGTAGAGGTGGAGATGGGTGATATCACAGAGATGGTTTTCAGCAGGGTTGGTGATGAAAAGAATATGGAGATGAACTCAGCTCAGGTTTAAATATAACACAGAAGTTGTAAACTGTCTGGTTGAGCCACAGATATTGGGCAGGGTGGAGTATGTGCTTCCCAGATAGGGGATGGTGTTTGTGATGGAGACCAATGACACTGGCTTCAGTCTTCCCAAAAGTTACATTACAGAACAGTATTTCAGTGAAACAGGGTTTGCAGAACTCCTAGCCTGAAATAGAGACAGCAACAGCAGCAAAGTTGAGAGAGTAAATGACAAGAACTGTAATACAGTTGACAATGGTTTATAGAGCTAATAGCTGGCGATATTCACCAGGCATACAACGGCAGCAAGAAGGGCAGAGTAAATTACAGGAGCAGCAATGCAGTTAAACATGGTTTAAAGAATTAATAGCGAGATAGAGAGACTTACCAGGGACACCAATAATAGCCAGGATGGGATAGTAAATATATTGAATAATCTTCTGTGCGAGATAGATGCGAGTGTTTAATGAGTACCAATCATAATATGTAGAAAGAGAGTAAAGATCCGAGGATAAACTCCTGTCCATTGTTGTAACATTCCAATCTATTGTTCTCAGACTCTGACCCATTGTTGTAGCATTGCAATCTATTGTTCTCAGACTCTGACCCATTGTTGTAACATCCCAATCTATTGTTCTCAGATTCTGACCCATTGTTGTAACATTCCAATCTATTGTTCTCATACTCTGACCCATTGTTGTAACATTCCAATCTATTGTTCTCAGATTCTGACCCATTGTTGTAACATTCCAATCTATTGTTCTCAGATTCTGACCCATTGTTGTAACATTCCAGTCTTTTGGTCTCAGATTCTAACCTATCCTCTCTCTATCTCTCTGGAGCAGCTGATCTCTGAAAGTGCCGGGGCTGATGTTCCCACTGACACTATGGAATAACACATTGAAAGAATCCCCTTATGAATAGGAGATGGAAAACGTCCAGTGACACAATTAGGGTCCATGGAGACTGACATTAATTACAGTCACGGAACAAACAGATTCAGTTAACCCTTTTCAATCCAACACATTTGTACCACAATAAAGTTGAACATTTACCCAGTCTGGATGGGATGTATGGGGGTTGCTGAGGGAAGCAATGGTGGAAATAGCCGAGGCACTGGCCAGAATCTTCCAATCCCCCTTGGATATGGGCGTGATGAGAGGTTTCCACAGACTCACCACTCTTTGGGTGAAGAAACGTCTCCTCATCTCAGTCCTGAAGGGTTTACCCCATATACGTAGACTATAACCGTGGTTCGGGAGTCCCCCACCATCGGGAACATCCTTCCTGCATCTACCCTGTCAAGTCCCGTTAGAATGTTATAGGTTTCGATGAGATCCCTCCTCACTCTTCTGAATTCTAGTGAATACAGTCCTAACCGACTCAATCTCTCCTCATACGACGGTCCTACCACCCCAGGAATCAGTCTGGTAAAACTCTGCTGCACTCCCTCTATAGCACGAACATCCTTCCTCAGATAAGGAGACCAAAACTGCACACAATATTCCAAGTGCGGCCTCACCATGGCCCTGTATATTGCAGTAAAACATCCCTGCTCCTGTACTCGAATCCTGTCTCTATGAAGGCCAACATACATTCTCCTTTTTCTACCGCCTGTTGCACCTGCATGCTCACCTTCAGTGACTGGTGTACGAGAACACCCAGGTCTCGCTGCGTATTCCCCTCTCTCAGTTTATAGCCGTTCAGATAATAATCTGCCTTCCTGTTTTTGCTCGTAAAGTGGATAACTTCACATTTATCCACATTATCCTGCATCTGCCGTGCATTTGCCCAAAAATTCAACTTGTCCAAATCACCCTGAAGCCTCTCTGCATCCTCCTCACAACTCACCCTCGCACTCAATTTTGTATCAGCTGCAAATTTGGAGATATTACATTTAGTTTCCTCATCTAAATCATTAATATATATTGTGAATAACTGAGGTCCTAGCTCCGATCCCTGCGGTACCCCACTAATCACTGTCTGACATTGAGAAAAAGATCCGTATGTTCCAATGCTTTCTTTCCTGTCTGCCAACCAATTTTCTATCCATCGCAATACACTCCCCCCAATCCCATGTGCTTTAATTTTACATGCTAATCCCTTACGTGGAACTTTATCGAGAGCCTTCTGAAAGTGCAAATAAACCACATCCACTGGCTCCCCCTCATCAATTCTACCAGTTACATCCTCGAAGAATTCTAGCAGACTTATCAAGCATGATTTCCCTTTCATAAATCCACGCTGACTCTTCCCGATTCTACTGTTCTCTAAGTGCTCTGCTGCAAAATATTTAATAATGCACTCCAGGATTTTCCCCACGACCGATGGCAGACTGAATGGTCTATAATTCCCTGCTTTCTCTCTACCTCCCATTTTTAATAGTGGGGTAACATTAGCTACCTTCCAATCTGTAGGAACTGTTCCAGAGTCCATAGAATCTTGGAGGATGACCACCAATGCATCCACTATTTCTAGGGCCACTTCCATAAGTATTCTGGGATGCAGATTACCAGGCCCTGGGGATTCATCGGCCT
The DNA here is from genome assembly GCF_036365525.1 of Heterodontus francisci. Lineage (NCBI taxonomy): Eukaryota > Metazoa > Chordata > Chondrichthyes > Heterodontiformes > Heterodontidae > Heterodontus > Heterodontus francisci. The sequence goes on from NW_027142342.1 coordinate 2,543,194, forward strand.
TCAATATCATCTCCTTCCCCAACACCATTTCTCCACGAAGACTGATTTCTTTCAGTTCCTCTCTCTCACTAAACCCTGTATTTACCAACATTTCTGGGATTATATTGGTGTCCTCCTTTGTGAAGACAGAACTAAAGTTTGCATTTAGTTGGTCAGCCATTTCTTTGTCTCCCAGAATACATTCCCCTGTTTCTGACTGTAACGGACCTACATTTGTCTTCGCCAATATTTTCCGCTTCACATACCTTTAAAGTCAGTTTTTATGTTCCCCATAAGCTTACTCTCATACTCCATTTTCCCCTTCTCAACAATCCCTTGGTGCTCCTTTGCTGAATATGAAACTGCTCCCAATCCTCAGGTCTGTTGTTTTTTCCTGGAAAATTTATTTGCCACTTCCTTGGATCTAATGCTATCTCTAATTCTCCTTGTAAGCCATGATTTGGCTCCCTTTTTCGTTTTAATTTTGCGCCAGACAGGAGTAAACAATTGTTGCAGTTTATCCATGTCCTCTTTGAATGTTTGCCATTGCCTATCCAGGGTCATCTCTTTAAGTGAATTTTCCCAATGTATCATCGTCAGCTCATGCCTCATACCTTCGTAGCTTACATTATTAAGATTCACGACCCTAGTCTCAGAATCAACTAGGTCACTCTCTATCGTGATGAAGGATTTTATCATATTATGGTCGTTCATCCCCAAGGGATCTCGCACAACTAGATTGTCAATTATTCCTCTCTCATTACACAATAACCAGTCTAGGATGGCCTGTTCTCCAGTTGGTGCTTCAAAGAATTGGTCCTGAAAACCATTCCGTATATTCTCCTGGAATTCCTCCACAATGTATTGTGACCAATTTGATTTACCCAATCTATATGCAGATTCAAGAAACCCATAATTACAGATGTTCCTTTATCGCATGCGTCTCTAATTTCCTGTCCAATGCCATTCCCAAATTCAGCACTACAGTCTGGGGGTCTATATACAACCCCCCTAAGGTTTTTTGCCCCTTAGTGTTTGTCAACTCTACCCATACATATTCGACATCGTCAGATCTAATATCCTGTCTCACTATTGCGTTCATTTCCTCTTTAACCAGCAATGCAACTCCACCAAGGGTGGAGATAGGCCGTTTTACTGATGGTGTGAATATTTGCTAGGAAACTCATCTCAAGGCATCTCAAGGTGAACTATGTAACCAAGTATGTGAACAGTTTTGGTTAGTCTCAAACATTTACAAAGGAGAGGAATGAAGTGTGTAACAAGGAAACGTTTGGAGCAGAGACAGAAAACAATGACTTCAATCTTCTCAATATTTAATTGGAATTGCAGAAGTGTGAGGTAATACATCTTGAAAGGATGAATGAGGAGAGACAATACAAGTTAAATGGTGTAACTATAAAGATGGTGAAGTAACAGAGACACTTGGGGTGTTTGTACACAAATCTTTGAAGGTGGCAGGAAAGTTTAACTAGACAGTTAATAAATATATGGGATCCTAGGGTTTATAAATAGAGGCAAAAAGAACAAAAGCAAGGACATTATGTAAAACATATATAAAATACTAGTTCAGCTGCACCTGGAGTCTTGTGTCGAATACTGGGAACCACACTTTAGGAAGGACATGAAGCCTTCAGAGAGGGTACAGAACTGTTTTACTAGAATTTGTCCAGGCATGAGGGATTACAGTTGTGCAGCTGGGGTTGTTCTGCTTAGAGCAGGGAACTTTCAGAGGATATTTGACTGAGGTGTTTAACATTAGGAAGGGTTCAGATAAATTAAATAAAGAGAAACTGTTTCCACTTTCCAAGGGGCCGTTAACCAGAGACACAGATTTAAGGCGATTGGTAAAAGAAGCAGATATGAGGATTTTTGTTTCTGAGTGGTTTGGATTTGGGAGGCACTGTCTGATAGGCTGATGAATACAGATTCAATAATAGATCCCAAAAGGGAATTGGATAAATATCCGAAGCAGAAAAAAATTCAAGAATATAGTGAATGAGCCAGGGAGTGGGACGAACTGGATTGCTTTTTGAAAGGGTCAGCACCGACATGATGGGCCGAATGACCTCATTCAGTCTAATCTATTCTATGATTCTATGATTGCTTCTGCCTGTACTTTCACAATATTCCGATCCTTTCAACATGCGTTTGAGAAAGTACCACATAACAACGACATAGGTAGGAAGAGTGATGGGGATTTAAGACAGAAATTCAGGGAGCTAGGGTGGAAGCTGAGAGCGAGAACAAACAGAGTTGTTACCTCTGAGTTGTTGCCCGTGCCACGTGATAGCCAAGCGAGGAATAGGGAGAGAGAGGAGTTGGACACGTGGCTGCAGGGATGGTGTAGGAGGGAGGGTTTTGGTTTCCTGGATAATTGGGGCTTTTCTGGAGTAGGTGGGACCTCTACAAACAGGATGGTCTTCACTTGAACCAGAGGGATACCAATATCCTGGGGGGGGGGGAGATTTGCTAGTGCTCTTCGGGGGGGTTTAAACTAATTCAGCAGGGGAATGGGAACCTAAATTGTAGTTCCAGTGTACAGGATGTTGAGAGTAGCAAGGTCAGGGATAAGGTGACAAGGACGCAAGAGGGCACAGGCAAGCAAGAACCTGGTTTAATGTGTGTCTACTTCAACGCCAGGAGCATCCGGAATAAGGTGGGTGAGCTTGCAGCATGGGTTGGTACCTGGGATCTCGATGTAGTGGCCATTTCGGAGACATGGGTAGAGCAGGGGCAGGAATGGATGTTGCAGGTTCCGGGATTTTGATGTTTCAGTAAGAACAGAGAAGATGGCAAAAGAGGGGGGGGGTGTGGCATTGCTAATCAAGGAGAGTATTACAGCGGCAGAAAGGACGTTTGAGGACTCGTCTACTGAGGTAGTATGGGCTGAGGTTAGAAACAGGAGAGGAGAGGTCACCCAGTTGGGAGTTTTCTATAGACCTCCAAATAGATCCAGAGATGTAGAGGAAAGGATAGCGAAGATGATTCTCGACAGGAGCGGGAGTAACAGGGTAGTGGTTATGGGGGACTTTAACTTTCCAAATATTGACTGGAAATACTATAGTTCGAGTACTTTAGATGGGTCAGTTTTTGTCCAGTGTGTGCAGGAGGGTTTTCTGACACAGTATGTAGACAGGCCAACCAGGGGCGATGCCACATTGGATTTGGTACTGGGTAATGAACCCGGCCAGGTGTTAGATTTAGATGTAGGTGAGCACTTTGGTGATAGTGATCACAATTCGGTAAGGTTTACCTTATCGATGGGCAGGGACAGGTATATACCGCAGGGCAAGAATTATAGCTGGGGGAAAGGAAATTATGATGCGATTAGGCAAGATTTAGGATGTGTAGGATGGGGAAGGAAACTGCAGGGGATGGGCACAATAGAAATGTGGAGCTTATTCAAGGAGTAGCTACTGCGTGTCCTTGATAAGTATGTACCTGTGAGGCAGGGAGGAAGTTGTCCAGCGAGGGAGCCGTGGTTTACTAAAGAAGTTGAAGTACTTGTCAAGAGGAAGAAGAAGGCTTATGCTAGGATGTGACGTGAAGGCTCAGTTAGGGCGCTTGAGAGTTACAAGCGAGCCAGGAAGGATCTAAAGGGAGAGCTAAGAAGAGCAAGGAGAGGACACGAGAAGTCATTGGCGGATAGGATCAAGGAAAACCCTAAGACTTTCTATAGGTATATCAGGAATAAAAGAATGACTAAAGTTAGATTAGGGGCAATCAAGGATAGCAGTGGGAAGTTGTGTGTGGAATCAGAGGAGATAAGGGAAGCGTTAAATGAATATTTTTCGTCAGTATTTACAGTAGAGAAAGAAAATGTTGTCGAGGAGAACACTGAGATTCAGACAACTAGGCTAGATGCATTTGTGATTCACAAGGAGGAGATGTTAGCAATTTTGGAAAGTGTGAAAATAGATAAGTCCCCTGGGCCAGATGGGATTTATCCTAGGATTCTCTGGGAAGCCAGGGAGCAGATTGCAGAGCCTTTGTCCTTGATCTTTATGTCGTCATTGTCGACAGGAATAGTGCCGGAAGACTGGAGGATAGCAAATGTTGTCCCCTTGTGCAAGACGGGGAGTGGAGACAGCCCTGGTAATTATAGACCTGTGAGCCTTACTTCGGTTGTGGGTAAAATATTGGAAAAGGTTATAAGAGTCAGGATTTATAATCATCTTGAAAAGAATAAGTTCATTAGCGATAGTCAGCACGGTTTTGTGAAGGGTAGGTCGTGCCTCACAAACATTATTGAGTTTTTTGAGAAGGTGACCAAACAGGTGGATGAGGGTAAAGCAGTGGATGTGGTGAATATGGATTTCAGTAAGGCGTTCGATAAGGTTCCCCACGGTAGGCTATTGCAGAAAATACAGAAGTATGGGATTGAAGGTGATTTAGAGCTTTGGATCAGAATTGGTTGATGGAAAATGTTCATTCTGGAGTTTAGTTACTAGTGGTGTACCGCAAGGATCTGTTTTGGGGCCACTGCTGTTTGTCATTTTTATAAATGACCTGGATGAGGGTGTAGAAGGGTGGGTTAGTAAATTTGCGGATGACACGAAGGTCGGTGGAGTTGTGGATAGTGCCGAAGGATGTTGTAGGGTACAGAGGGACATAGATAGGCTGCAGAGCTGAGCTGAGAGATGGCAAATGGAGTTTAATGTGGGAAAGTGTGAGGTGATTCACTTTGGAAGGAGTAACAGGAATGCAGAGTACTGGGCTAATGGGAAGATTCTTGGTAATGCAGATGAACAGAGCGATCTTGGTGTCCAGGGACATAAATCCCTGAAAGTTGCTACCCAGGTTAATAGGGCTGTTAAGAAGGCATATGGTGTGTTAGCTTTTATTAGTAGGGGGATCGAGTTCCGGAGCCACGAGGTCATGCTGCAGCTTTACAAAACTCTGGTGAGACCGCACCTGGAGTATTGCATGCAGTTCTGGTCATCACATTATAGGAAGGATGTGGAAGCTTTGGAAAGGGTGCAGAGGAGATTTACTAGGATGTTGCCTGGTATGGAGGGAAGGTCTTACGAGGAACGGCTGGGGGACTTGAGGTTGTTTTCGTTGGAGAGAAGGAGGAGGAGAGGTGACTTAATAGAGACATATAAGATAATCAGAGGGTTAGATAGGGTGGATAGTGAGAGTCTTTTTCCTCGGATGGTGATGGCAAACACGCGGGGACATAGCTTTAAGTTGAGGGGTGATAGATAGAGGACAGATCTTCGAGGTAGTTTCTTTACTCAGAGAGTAGTAGGGGCGTGGAACGCCCTGCCTGCAACAGTAGTCATCTCGCCAACTTTAAGGGCATTTAAGTGGTCATTGGATAGACATATGGATGAAAATGGAATAGTGTAGGTCAGATGGTTTCACAGGTCGGCGCAACATCGAGGGCCGAAGGGCCTGTACTGCGCTGTAATGTTCTAATTCTAATTCTAATAACAGCCATGTTGCCAAATTGGAAACACATGCGATTAAAGGACCAATGTCAGCCGTGACTCAGTTTGTATCTCTCTCCCCTTTCAGTCACAAGCTTCTAGGATCAAGTGTCACTGCAGGACTTGATCACAAGAATCAATGCTGACATTGCAGTGCAGTACTGAGGGTGTGTTGCACTGTCAGAGGTGCAGTCTATCGAATGAAACTTTAAACAAAGTTGCAGTCTGCCCTCTCAGGTGGATGTTAAAGATCCCACCGCACTATGTAGACGCAGAGCAGGGGAATTATTCCCGGTGTCCTGGTCAATATTTCTCCTTCAATCAACATCACAAAAACAGATCTGATCATGATCACATTGCTGCCTGTGGGATCTTGCTGTGCAGAAATTGTCTGCCCTGTTTCCTACATTACAAGTGTGACTACACTTTAGAAAGTCCTCATTTGTTGTAAATCACTTTGGGACATGCAGTCGTCATTCAAGGCGCTACATCAATGAAAGTCTTTTATTTTCAATGGCAGCATGCAGGAAATTAGCTCGCTGACAGAAAGCAGGCAGTAGTGGAGAATGGTTATTGTTCAGTCTGGAGGGAAGTACACAGTGGGGTTCCCCACGGTCACTGTTGGGATTACTGTTGCTGTATGTTAATGCAATGGGCTTGTGTACAGAGGGGATAATGTCAAAGTTTCCAGATGACAGGAAAGTTGGAAATGTTAATACACAGTGAGAAGGATAGTAACAGACTTCAGGATGATGGAGACTGACTGGTGAAATGGGGAGGAACATGGCAGATGTAATTTAACACTGTGAAGTGTGAAGTGATATGTTTTTGCAGGAAGTGTAAGGGAAGGCAATATAAACAAATGGGTACTGTTTAAATGAGGAGACAGGAACAGAACAACTTGGAGTGTATTCGCACAGATCTTTGAAGGTCGCACGAAAAGTTGAGAAAGTTATTCACCGATGTTCAAACTTATGACAGAGGCCAGGTGGAAAATTCTATTGAGAACCAGGCTGAATATAGAGGGTCCAGAGGGGAAGTGAAAAAGCAAATAACAGAAGCAAAGAGAGAGCATGAAAAGAGACTGGCAGCTAGCATTAAAGAAAATTCCAATGTTTTATGCAAACATATAAATAGTAAAAAGGGTAGTAAAAGGAGGAATGGGGCTGACTCAGCACCTGAAATGGGATTTACACATGGAGGCAGAGGGCATAGCTGAGGTACTAAATAAATACTTTGCATCTGTCTTTAACAAGGAAGAAGATACGGAATCCTTTCCTTTATTAGCCGAGGTATAGAATATAAGAGTAGGGAGGTTATGCTGGAACAGTAATACTCATTGCTTAGGCCACAACTTGAGTACTGTGTGCAGTTTTGGTCACCTCATTACAGAAAGGATGTAATTGCACTAGAGAGGGTACTGAGGAGATTTATGAGGATGTTGCCAGGACTGGAAAGGTGCAGCTATGAGGAAAGATTGGATAGGCTGAGCTTGTTCTCCTTGGAACAGAGAAGGCTGACGGGAAATCTGATTGAAATGTACAAAATGTTGAGGGGCCTGGTTAGAGTGGAGGTGAAGGGTCTATTCACCTTAGCAAAGAGGTCAGTGACAAGGGGGAATAGACTTAAAGTGATTGGTAGGAAGATTATAAGTGAGCTGCGGATTTTATTTTTCTCCCAGCGGGTGGTGGGAGTCTGGAACTCACAGTCCGAAAGGGTAGTTGAGGCAGAAACGCACAACTCATTCAAAAGGATAGGCACCTCAAGTGCTGTAATCAATCAAATGCTGGAAGTTAGGATCGGAATGGATGGATCGTTTTTCAGACAGCATAGACACGATGGGCCAAGTGGTCTCTCTCTGTGCCATAAACTTTCTATGGTTCTAAGATGCAACCCAGGCAATGTTGAAAGAGGAGGTAAGTCAGACACTAGTGGGGTTTAAAATTGATAAAGAGGAAGTATTAGATAGGCTGTCTGTACTTAAAGTGGATAAAACACCAGGACCAGATGGGATGCATCCAAGGATACTGAGGGAAGTGAGGGTGAAAATCACAGAGGCACTGGACATAAATTTTCAGTCTTCCTTGGACTCGGGGTGATGCCAGAGGACTGGAGAATTGTAAACGTTACACCCTTGATCAAAAAAGGGTGTAAAGGTCAACCCAGCAACAACAGGCCAGTCAGTTTAACTACAGTGGTGGGAAAACTTCTAGAAAAAATAATTTTGGGCAAAATCAATAATCACATGGACATATGCGAGTTAATTAAGCAAGCCAGCATGGATTTCTTCAGGGAAAATCATGTTTAACTAACTTGCTGTAGATTTTTGAGGTGGTAACAGAGAGAGTTGATAAGGGTAATGCTGTTGATGTGGTTAACATGGATTTTCATATGACAGTCTATTCAGTTTAAATGGAACCTGCCTCCACCACACTCAAGCAGTGCATTCCAGACATTTAACCACTCTCTGCGTGCAAAACATTTTAACACAGTGCCACACAACAGACCTGTGAGCAAACTTGCAGCTCACGGAATAAAAGGGACGGGGGTTGCAACATGGATACGAAATTAGCTGAGTGACAGGAAACAAAGAGTAGTGGTTAATAGATGTGTTTCAGGCTGGAGGAAGGTTTGTAGTGGTGTTCGGATCCTTTCTTTTCCTGATATATATTAATGACCTAGACCTTGGTGTACAGGCAACAATTTCAAAGTTTACAGATGATATGAAACTGGAAGCATTGTGAACTGTGAGGAGGATAGTGAAGAACTTCAAAAGGACATTGAAATGTTGCTGGAATGGGCAGACAGGTGGCAGGTGAAGTTCAATGCAGAGAAACGTGAAGTGATTCATTTTGGTAGGAAGAACATGGAGAGACAATGTAAAATAAAGGTTACAATTCTAAAGGGGGTGAAGCAGCAGATCGACCTGGGTGTATACGTGCATAAGTCATTGAAGGTGGCAGGACAGGTTGAGTGAGCATTTAATAAATCATATAATCCCCTAGGCTTTATTAATAGGGACATAGAGTACAAGAGCAAGGATGCTATATTGAACTTGCATAAGACGCTACTTCGGCCTCAGCTGGAGTATTACATCCAGTTCTGGACACCACACTTGAGAAAAGACGTGAGGGCATTGGAGAGAGTGCAGAAAAGATTCACGAGAATGATTCCCAGGATGAGGAATTTCAGTTATGAAGATAGATTGGAGAAGTTAGGACTGTTTTCCTTGCAGAAGGCTGAGAGTTGATTTATTAGAGGTTTCAAAAATCATGATGTGTCTGGACAGAGTAGACAGAGAGAAACTGTTCCCACTCGTGAAAGGATCAAGAACGAGAGGGCACAGATTTAAAGTAATGGGTAAAAGGTGCAAAGACGACATGAGGAAAAGCTTTTTTCACACAGTGAAACAGGGTCTGGAATGCACTGCCTTAGAGTGTGGTGGAGGCAGGTTCAACTGAAGCTGAATAGACTTTAATCTGAGAAGGAAGAGTGTGCAGGTTACATGGAGAATTCAGGGAACGGCATTCAGTGAATTATTCATTCAGAGAGCCAGTGCAGACACGAAAGTCTGAATTGGTCCTTCTGTAATGCATTAATTCTGATTGTTTCATAGCAGGATGGTGACCAAGGGGACGCTGTGATGGGGCGTCTCAGATGGGTGTAATGGTGGAGAATGGGGGATCCATGGAGGGAAAGGGAAGTTGTCCTATGGGAGCTCGAATCTTAGCAGGGTCTCTACGACAGCCTGTCCGGCTGGAAGGCATCCAGGAAATATCCTTCCTGCCTCCTCCTCCTGAGGTAGCCTCCGGAATCCTGATGCCAATGCCTATGTCCTCATGATGGTGATGATGTGAATGGTGCAGCAGAACACCATGAACTTTGACACCTGCTCCAGTGTGTACTGGAGGGCTCGCCCCGAGCGGTTCAGATATCAGAAACATTGCTTCATCACACCGATGGTCTGTCCCACCATGTTCCTGGTGACTCCATTGCTCACATTATACACATGTTAATTGTGTGAGGTTGGTTGGCGGTGGGGGTGGTTTGAGGATGTAGAAACATGTGCCGTGTCTAGAGGGGGGTTTATTTATCTCCGATGAACCACATTCTGGTGCTGCATGGAGCCCCGAAGTGTTGGGACCGGCTGACTGCTTCAGAATGAAGGTATGATGGCTGCTGCCAGGTTAGTGGACATGCTCACACACCAACTGTACATTAATGGAGTGAGAGTTCGTTCAGTCCCTGTACCTCTCCCTGTTGATATGGAGGCCCCGCAGAGCCACCTACACCATCAGGAATCCCGCTATCCTGACAAAGCCACTGGATCTCGCATCCAGCTTCTCCCTGATGAGGGAGAAAATGATGAGATAGATGGTCACCCTCACCTCACTGAATTATCAATGGACAACACACAGTCCTCGTAACTACTGATCAGTTAGTTTAACATCAGTGGTGAGTAAGGTTTTAGAAACAATCATCAAGGGAAGACACTATCAACACACACTTATAGAGGTTTGAGTTAATTAAGGATTGTCAGCATGGATATTTTTAATAGGAAGATCATGCTTTACTAATCTAATAGCATTGTTTGATGATGTATCAGATAACAATGATGAAGGGAATGTGGTGGATGCTGTTTATAAAGGTTTTTTTAAAAGCGTTTGATAAGGTGCCACATAAAAGGCTGGTGAACAAAACTGAGCTTCATGAAATTGAAGGGTCGGTGTCCAATTGAATCAAAAATTGGCTTCAGGACAGAAAACAGAGAAATGTTTGAAATGTTTGTTTTTCAGACTGGAGAATGGTAGGTAATGGGTGTTCCCCGAGGATCAGTGCTAGGACCTCTGCTTTTTTTTTCTATACATAAATGACTTCGATCTTGGAATTCAGAGTGGAGCCTCACAATTTGCCGATGATACCAAATTTGGAGGACAGACAAACAGTGAGGATGATACAAACTGTCTGCAACAGGACACGGATAGAAAGGCAGAATGGGCAGAGAAGTGGCAGATCGAATTTAATACACAGGAGTGTGAGGTGATGAATTTTGGCAGAAGGGATAGTGTCAGGCGATGCAGACAGAATGGTATAGTTCTTCAGTATGTGCAGGAACAGACGGACCTGTGTGTGGATGTGTATAAATCTTTGAAGGTGGCAGGACATATTGACAGAGTGATGACAAAGCATATGAGACCTCGGGATTCATAAATAGAGGCATAGAGTGCAAAAGCAGGGAAGTTATGCTTAAAATGTATACAGCTCTGGTTAGGCCCCAAGTGGGGTATTGTGAACAGTTCTGTTCACCACACTTTAGGAAGGATGTGAGGGCCATTGAGAGGGTGCAGTGGATATTTACCAGAATGGTTCCAGGGATGGGGGATTTTAGCAACAAGGTTAGTCTGGAAAAAAACTGGGATTGTTCTCCCTGGAGTAAAGAAGATTGCGGGAATATTTACTGGAAGTGTGCAAGATTGTGACAGAATCACAGAAAATCACAGATTTATTGCAGCACAGAAGGAGGCCATTCGGCCCATCATATCTGCACGGGCTCACTGAGTGAGCAATTCACTTAGTGTCTATTTCCCATAACCCTGTACATTATTCCTTATCAGGTCACTATATAATTCCCTTTCCAATGCCTGAAGTGTACCTGCCTCCATCGCACTCTCAGACAGTGCAATCCAGAACCTAACCACTCACTGTGCAAAAATGTTTTCCTCATGTTCACATTGTTTTCTTTAAACAAGTACATTAAATCTGTGCCCATCCATTTTTGATCCTTTGACAAGTGGGAACAGTTTCTCCCCACCTAATCTGTCCAGACCCCTCATGATTTTGACAGGTTTAGATAAGATAGACAAGGAAAAACTGTTCCCATTAACTGATGAAGCACAGACTAGGGGACACAGATGGAAGGTTTTGGGTAAGAGATACAGGGGGAATATGAAGAAGAACTTTTTTACACAGTGGATGGTAATGAGCTGGAACTCACTGCCCATGAGGGTGGTGGAAGCCGAGACAATCAATGATTTCAAAAGGAAACTGGATGGACACCGGAAGGAAATGAACTTGCAGAGATAGGGGATTGAGCGGAAGAGTGGGAATGACTGGATTGTTCCACAGAGAGCTGGCATGGAGGGGCGAATGGCCTCCTTCTGTGTTGTAAATGACTCCATCACTCTCCATGACTCTACGTTGGAAATGTCTCCTGCTCCTGCCTGGGAAGTTCCAGATACATAGACGTTCAATGAAACTGTGACCTTAACGGCCACTGACAGCTCCGTCCTCACCCTGGTGTGAGGCTCCAGGTTGTGTTACAGGAGGTGACACAGCTCTCTGACCAGCTCCTTATTGAATCAGAGTCACCTCACACACCGCTCCTGGGTTAGGTGTAGGTAGGAAAACTGCTCTTGGAAAACCCGGGGTGGGTAGTGCAGAGCCCCCTTCTCCTCCCTCTTCACAGAGCTTCCCCTCTCTGCAGCCTCTGCTCCATTTGTTGATCATGTTACAGACCGAGAGACACTGCAACTACAGTCCCCATACCTCGTCCAGAGTTGGGTCACCAAATTCTCTGTCCTCCCTGAATGTCTTCAGCAGCTCACAACAAAACCCCCAGAAAACCATCCACAGCACCTCCACTAACTTTACAATAGCAGAAGTAAGTCTAAAGTCTCTCACCTGTAAGTTTTATGCCTGGTCCTTTTAAATAACACTGGAGGGGGTTCCTCGTGCTGCTGAATGTATGTTCAGCTGAGAGTGACTAACACAGGCGGTCAGCGGACATGCACTGACCAGGTTTCAAAGTCACACATCAAAGCTGCTGGAATGGCTGATTGACATCATATTCAATTCCCTCCTCACACTACAGACACACACAAGTTACACCCACACTAGCACCCCGGCCAGCCTGATTCCTGCACAATGTGCTGGATGTGACCGGCAGTGCAGCTCACACCATTTAATGGATCCAAATTTCCACAGCACCAGTGGAGCTGGAGAGATGAAATGTGTGGTCAGGGAGAGAGACAGAGGGAAAGAAACTCACTATAAAAAGGGAATTAGAAAAATACTTTAAGATGAACACGTTTCAGGAATATTGGAAATGGACAGGCGATTGCGGTAATGAGAGGGACGAGGCTGTGGAGGGATTTTGTCGCAGAGACACAGCACTGAAACAGTCCCTTCGGCCCACTGTGTCTGTGCTGACCAACAACCACCCATTTATACTCAACCTGCATTAATTCCATTATTCGTAACACATCCCCACCATTCTCTTACCACCTACCTACACTTGGGATAAATTACAATGGCCAATGTACCTATCAACCTGCAAGTCTTTGGCTGTCAGGAAACCAGAGCACACTGCTGAAACCCACGCGGTGACAGGGAGAACTTGCAAACTGCACACAGGCAAATTCGAACCTGTCTTGGTGGAGCTGTGAGGCTGTGGTGTTAACCACTGTGCCACCAATTCTATCGCATGGTTGGAATATTAAAATTAAGGTGTTACTGGACGAAAAGCCAATGTAGGTCAGTGAGCACAGAGATGTTGGGTAAACAGAATTTAGTGTAAATTAGAAGATGGCAGCAGAGTTTTGGATAACCACAAGGTTACAGAGAGTAGAATGTGGGAGACAAGCCAGGAGTGTGTTAGAATAGTCAAATCTCGAGGTAACAAAGGCAAGGTTGAGGGTTTCAGCAGTCGATGAGCTCAGCTGTCTCTCTCTCTCTCTCTCTCTCTTTCTCTGTCTCTCTCGCTCTCTCTCTCTGTCACCCTCACGTTCTCTATCCCATGCTCAGAATCTTAAATGTTTCAATCAAGTCGCCCCTTACTCTTCTAAACTCCAGCTGATACAAGCCTAGCCTGTCCAGCCTTTCCTCATAAGGCAGTCCGCCCATATTAGTCTAATAAACCTTCTCTGAACTGCTTACAACGCATTTACATCCTTCCTGAAATATGGAGACCAGTACTGTACACAGAACTCCAGATACTGTCTCACCAATGCTCTCCCTACCTTTGTATTCAATTCCACTCACAATAAATGATAACATTCTATTAGCTTTCCTGATTACTTGCTGAACCTGCAGAGTAACCTGATGCAATTCATGCACCAGGACACCCAGATACTCCTGCATCATAGAGTTCTGCAATGCCTCACCATTCAGATAATATGCTTAGTTTTATTTCCTACCAATATGGACAATTTCACATTTCCCCAGATTCTACTCCATTTCCCAGATCTTTGCATTCTCACTCAATCTATCTATGTCCCTTTGAAGCCTCCTTATGTCCCCTTCAGATCTTTGTGTCATCAACAAATTTAGCAACCACACCCTCGGTCCGTTCATCCAAGTCATTTAGATAAAAAAAAGGTTGAGGACACAGCACTGATCTCTGTGGCACACCACTCGTTACATCCTGCCAACCAGAAAATTACCCATTTATGCCTGCTCTCTGTTTCCTGTTAGCTAACCAATCTTCTATCCATGCCAGTATGTTACCCCCTTCACCATGAGCTTTTATTTTCCGCAATAACTTTTGATGTGGCACCTTATCAAATACCTTCTGGAAATCTTTGTACAGTACATCCACCAGTTCCCTTTTAGCCACAGCACATGTTACTTCTTCAAAGAACTCCAGTTAATTGGTAGAACATAATTTCCCTTTCACAAAAACATGTTGACTCTACCTGATCACTCTAGATTTTTCTACCTGCCCTGCTATAAAATCTTTAATAATAGCTTCTAAAATCTAATCCACAGCCAGAAAGCCTTTCTCATCTGTCACAGATTGTTTCTCCACCATGTTTATTCTGATTTTGTGCTGTATTTGAACCTCCTTTTGGGTAATCTCCGACCCTAGATCAGACCTTACTGTGGTGTAGGAGAGGGAACAGAGACATCGGGATGATAGGCTTGGTTTACTTGGTTTCTGAGAAATAGTAAACTCAGTTGAGCGATCATTGCTGAGAATGGGTAGGACATTTGGCAAACAAAGAGAATTTATACTCAATCAAACGTGTGTGTTCATCACTGAGAGCGTGGGCGGTGGTGTTGTTGGGGGAGGGGGGGGTACTTTCAGAGAGTTTTGAATAAGTAAAGCCAGAAATACAATGTCACTAGCATATCACAGGAACTAGTCAATTGATAACCTGGTAGACAAGAAAAACAGGCACACCTGGGGAGACGGACATCGTAAGGATTTTCGAGGTGTATGATGGGAATTACGATTTTATTCTCAATGGAATATCTGAGGATGTCCAGTAATGCAAATTTAAGCTAACAAAGGACCGAGGTAAGTTGGGCGATGGGGCACATCTGTGTACCTGAACAGAAAGTGCCGGAAATACTCAATGGATCTAGCAGCATCGGTGTGGAAAGAAACAGAGTTAATGTTTCAGGTCTGTGACCCCTCATCAGAACTGGTAAACGTTAGAAATGTTGTTGTACAAGCTGCAGATGGTAAGACCATGGACTTCCTGCATTCCATTCCACCCCCAATCCTTCACCTCAAACCTCCCCTTCTGATTTTATACTTTCCAATGATAGCCCAATACTGCCAACTTCCCAGTCACAGCAGTTCCAGAGACAGAAAGAGAGCAGCAGAAGAGCACTGATGGTGAAGCCCCATCATTTGGTCTGATACTCACAGCCACCAGATCAAATACTTACAGTGCGTGTACCTTAGAGGCTGGTATAGAGTCGGAATCTGCACGGGGTGAGTCACCGAGCACGAGTGAGCTGCAGCCAGGCCAGGGGGAAAGGATAGTTCATGTGTCAGATCACAGGAGGGTGAGGACACAAACAAGTTATAATACACAGGACTCAGATGTGAACATTGCTGGAGCTGCTGCCCATGTCGAGGTGGTGCAGTCTGAATCCGAGTCCTCAAGGCCTAGAGCAGCTCGAGGACGTCCTGAAAGGCCATCTGCAGTCTCCCTCAGTGAAAGTCAGCAGCCTTCCACCAGCCATGCTGCAGTCACTGAGAAACACTGTGTAGGAGCAGTTGAGGGAACCCACAAGACAGGGACTAAGGGAGTGCACAAGGATAAATAGTTCAGTTTTTGTTTGTATAATTGCATGTGTTGTTGGATGAAGATGATCATGAAAAACATTTTATTGGTGTTTTCTATTGCAGGATAGTGACCAAGGGGACGCTGCGATGGGGCGTCTCAGATGGGTGCAATGGTGGAGAAGAGGGGGATCCATGTTGGGAAAGGGAAGTTGTCCTCTGGGAACTGGAATCTTAGCAGCGTCTCTACGACAGCCTATCCGGGTTGAAATCATCCAGGAAATATCCTCCCTGCGTCCTCCTCCTCCTACTGAGGTAGCCTCCGGATTCCTGGTTCCCATGCCTGTGTCCTCATGATGGTGATGATATGAAGGGTGCAGCAGAACACCATGAACTTGGACACCTGCTGCAGTATGTACTGGAGGGCTCCGAGGGCTCCCCCCGAGCGGTTCAGACATCGGAAGCATTGCTTCACCTGGTGGTTTTGTGTGGGGGAGGGGAGTGTCCAGAGTTTAGAGGTCGTGAGCCACATTCTGGTAGTGCATGGAGGCCTGACGTGTTGGGAATGGCTGACTGCTTCAGAATGAAGGTTTGGTGGCTGCTGCCAGGATAGTGGGCATTTACCAACATGATGTACAGGGCATGTTCACACACCAACTGGACATTAATGGAGTGAGAGTTCTTTCAGTTCCTGTACCTCTCCCCGTTAACATGGGGACCCCGCAGAGCCACCTACACCATTAGGATTCCCGCTTTCCTGACAATGCCACGGGTTCTCTCATCCTGCTTCTCCCTGCTGAGGTAGCAGAAGTATAATTCACCTCACCCGACATAGATGGCCTCCGTCACACAGCAGATATATCAATAGACAACAAAGATAGAGATAATGGATACGTCACCCACTCTTGCCTGGATAGATCCAGATAAGAACATAAAAACTAGGATCAGGAGTAGCAGTTCAGCCCCTCGAGCCTGTTCTGTCATTCAATATGATCATGGCTGATCTCATCTCGGCCTCTACTCTACTTTTCTGCCCGTTCTCCATAACCCTTCAACCCATTACTAATGAAAAATCTGTCTATCCCCTCCTTAAATTTACTCAATGTCTCGGCATCCACCACGCTATGGAGTAGTGATTTCCACAGACTCAGGACTCTTTGAGAGAAGAAGTTTCTCTTCATCTCTGTTTTAAATCTGATCCCCCTTTATACTAAAACTATGACCTCTCGTTCTAGATTGCCCTACAAGAGGAAGCGTCAGCTCTACGTCTACTTTGTCAATCGTTTAATCATCTTATGTACCCCATTCGATCTTCTAAACTCTGGAAAGTAAAGGCATAAACTGCTTAATCTCTCTTCATTAGACAAACCCCTCATCCCTGGAATCAATCTCGTGACCCTCCTTTGAACTGCCTCCAGTGCAACTACATCCATCCTCAAGTAAGGAGACCAAAGCTGGACGCAATACTCCAGGTGCAGTCTCATTAATACCTTGTACAGTTGCAGCAACACTTTCCTACATTCTATTCCTTTAGCAATAAATTCCAAAATTCAATGTGCCTTCCTTATCCCCTGCTGTACCTGCAAACTAGCTTTCTGTGATTCATACGCGAGGGCACCCAGATTCCTCTGCATCGAAGCATTCTGACGTTTCCCTCCATTTAGATAATAATTTATTTTTCTATTTTTCTAACCAAAATGGATAACCTCACACTTATCCACGATAAACTCAATCTTCCAAATTTTTGGCCCATTCACCTAACATGCCTATTTCAATTTGTAAATTTCTTATGTATTTATTGCAACTTACTATCCAATCTATTTTAGTGTCATCTGCAAATGTGGCTATCGTACCTTCTATCCCTGCATCTAAGTCATTAATATAGATTATAAATAGTTGGGGCCCAAGGGCCGAGCCCTGTGGTACCCCACTAGTTACATCTTGCCAACTAGAAAAAGACTCATTTATCCCGACTCTCTGTTTTCTCTTTGTTAGCCAATCCTCTAACAAAGTTAATAAATTGCCCCTAACCCCATGTGATCTTACCTTGTGTATTATCCTTTTGTGTGGCAGCTTATCAAATGCCTTCTGGAAGTCTAGACAGAATACATCTACAGGATCCCCATTTTCCACATTTCTTGTCACAGCTTCGAAGCACTCTAGCAAATTCGTCAAACAGGATTGACCCTTCATAAAACCTGACACTGATGGGTTGCATTTTGACTTTCTAATGTCCTGTTATTGCTTCCTTAATAATGGATTGTAACTATTTCCCAATGATAGACGTTAAACTATTTGGTCTAGAGGTTCCTACTTTCTGTCTCCCTCCCTTTTTGGATAAGGGCGTGAAACTGGCTTTTTTTCCAATCCACTGGAACCTTTCCCGCATCCAGGGAATTTTGGAATATTATAACCAATGGATCCACTATCTCCGCTGCCATTTCCTTTCAGACACTAGGATGTAGGCCATCAGGCCTTGGGAATTGCCTGCCTTCAATCGCAATAGTTTGTTCTGTACTTTTTTCCGAGTGATTTTTTTTATTTATTCATGGGACGTGGACGTCACTGGCTAAGCCAGCATTTATTACCCATTTCTAATTGCCCGTGAGAAGGCGGTGGTGAGCTGCCTTCTTGAACTGCTGCAGTCCATGTGGGGTAGGTACACCCACAGTGCTGTTCGGAAGGGAGTTCCAGGATTTTGACCCAGCGACAGTGAAGGAACGGCGATATAGTTCCAAGTAAGGATGGTGTGTGACTCGGAAGGTAACTTTCAGGTGGTGGTGTTCCCATGTATTTTATGCCCTTGTCCTTCTAGTTGGGAGAGGTCGCGGGTTTGGAAGGTGCTGTCAAAGGAGCCTTGGTGCATTGCTGCAGTGCATCTTGTAGATGGTACACACAGCTGCTATTGTGTGAAGGTAATGGAGGGAGTGAATGTTTGTGGATGGGGTGCCAATCAAGTGGGCTACTTTGTTCTGGATGGTGTTTAGCTTCTTGAGTGTTGTTGGAGCTGCACCCATCCAGGCAAGTGGAGAGTATTCTATCACAGTGCTGACTTGTGCCTTGTGGACAGGCTTTGAGGAGTCAGGCGGTGAGTTACTCGCCTCTGGATTCCTGGCCTCTGACCTGCTCTTGTAGCCACGGTAATTCTATGGCTACTCCAGTTCAGTTTCTGGTCAATGGTA
The DNA here is from genome assembly GCF_036365525.1 of Heterodontus francisci. Taxonomy (NCBI): domain Eukaryota; kingdom Metazoa; phylum Chordata; class Chondrichthyes; order Heterodontiformes; family Heterodontidae; genus Heterodontus; species Heterodontus francisci. Next base: position 2,561,823 of record NW_027142342.1, read on the forward strand.
GCCCCTAGGATGTTGATAGTGGGGGATTCAGCGATGGTAATGCCGTTGAATGCCAAGGGGAGATGGTTAGATTCTCTCTTGTTGGACATGGTCATTGCCTGGCACTTGTGTGGCGCGAATGTTACTTGTCACTTATCAGCCCAAGCCTGGATATTGTCCCGGTCTTGCTGCATTTCTACATGGACTGCTTCAGTATCTGAGGCGTCACGAATGGTGCTGAACATTGTGCAGTCATCAGCGAACAACCCCACATCTGACCATATGAGTGAAGGAAGGTCATTGATGAAGCAGCTGAAGATGGTTGGGCCAAGGACACTACCCTGAGGAACTCCTGCAGTCATGTCCTGGAGCTCAGATGATTGACATCCATCAATCACAACCATCTTCCATTGGGCTAGGTTTGAATCGAGCCAGAGGAGGGCTTTCATCTGATTCCCATTTACCTCAGTTTTGCTCGGGCTCCTTGATGCTATATTCAGTCAAATGCTGTCTTGATGTCAAGGGCAGTCACTCTCACCTCACCTCTTGAGTTCAACTTTTGTGTCCATGATTGAACCAAGGCTGTAATGAGGTCACGAACTGAGTGGCCCTGGCGGAAACCAAACTGAGCATCACTGAGCAGGTTATTGCGAAGCAAGTGCCGCTTGATGGTACTGTTGATGACACCCTCCTTCACTTTACTAACGATGGGAGTAGGCTGATGGGGCGGTAATTGGCCAGTTGGATTTGTTCTGCTTTTTGTGTATAGGACATACCTGGGCAATTTTCCATATTGCAGGGTAGATGCCAGTGTTGTAGCTGTACTGGAACAGCTTGGCTAGGGGTGCGGCAAGGTCTGAAGCACAGGTCTTCAGCACTGTTGCCGGAATATTGTCAGGGCCCATAGCTTTTTCAGTATCCAGTGCCTTCAGTCGTTTCTTGATATCATGTGGAATGAATCGAATTAGCTGAAGTCTGGCATCTATGATGCTGGGGACTTCAGGAGGAGGCCGAGATGGATCATCAACTCGGCCCATCTAGCTGAAGATTGTTGCAAATGCTTCAGCCTTATCTTTTGCACTGATGTGATGGGCTCCCCCATCATTGAGGATGGGGATATTTGTGGAGCGACCTCCTCCAGTTAGTTGTTTAATCAGGGCTGAATGTGGCAGGACTGCAGAGCTTAGATCTTATCCATTGGCTCTGGGTTCGCTGAGCTCTGTTCGCTTAGCTTACGCAGTTTCACACGCAGATAGTCCTGTGTTGTAGCTTCACCAGGTTGACACCTCATTTTGAGATATGCTTGGTGCTGCTCCTGGCATGCCCTCCTGCACTCTTCATTGAAACAGGGTTGGCCTCCTGGCTTGATGGTAATGGTAGAGTGGGGGATATGCCGTACCATGAGGTTACAGATTGTGATTGAGTACAATTCTGCTACTGCTGATGGCCCACAGCGCCTCACGGATATCCAGTTTTGCATTGCTAGATCTGTTGGAAATCTGTCCCATTTATCACGGTGGTAGAACCACACAATACGATGGAGGATATCCCCAATGCGAAGTTGGGACTTCGTCTCCACAAGGACTGTGCAGTGGTCACTCCTACCAACACTGTCATGGACAGATGCATCTGTGGCGGGCAGATTGGTGAGGACGAGGTCAAGTATGTTTTCCCCTCTTGTTGGTTCCCTCACCACCAGCCACATACCCAGTCTTGCAGATATGTCCTTTAGGACTCGGTCAGCTCGGTCACTATTGGTGCTACCGAGCCACTCTTGGTGATGGACATTGAAGACCCCCACCCAGAATACAGTTCTGCCCTCGCCACCCTCATTGCTTCCTCCAAGTGCTGTTCAACATTGAGGAATACTGACTCATCAGCTGAGCGAGGGCGGTATGTGGTAATCAGCAGGAGGTTTCCTTGCGCATGTTTGATCTGATGCCATGAGGCTTCATGGGGTCCAGAGTCGATGTTGAGGAATCTCAGGGCAACTCCCTCCCGAATGTATACCACTGTGCCACCACCTCTGCTGGGTCTGTCCAGCCGGTGGGACAGGCCATACCCGGGGATGATGGTGGCAGTGTCTGAGACATTGTCTGTAAGGTTTGATTCCGTGAGTCTGACTATGTCAGGCTGTTGCTTGACTAGTCTGTGGGTCAGCTCTGCCATCTTTGGAACAAGCCCCCAGATGTTAGTAAGGAGGACTTTGCAGGGTGGACAGGGCTAGGTTTTGCCGTGGTCGTTCCCGGTGCCTAGGTCAATGCTGGGTGGTCCGTCTGGTTTCATTCCTTTATAATGACTTTGTAGCAGTTAGTTACAACTGAGTGGCTTGCTAGGCCACTTCATAGGGCATGTAAGAGTCAACCACATTGCTGTCACATGTAGGCCAGACGAGGTAAGGACAGCAGATTTCCTTCCCTAAAGGACATTAGTGAACCAGATGTGTTTTTACAAAAATCGACAGTGGTTTCATGGCCATCACTAGACTAGCTTTTAATTCCAGATTGATTAATTAAATTCAAATTCCACCTTCTGCTGTGGTGGGATTGGAACACATGTCCACAGAGCAATACCCTGGGTCTCTGGGTTATTGGTCTAGTGACAATAGCACTATACCACCGCCTACCCATGCTACGCTACCGCCTCCCCATATAATGATTGTTCTAAATTCCTCTCTTTCTATAACTTCTGCATTACCTGTTACTATTGGGATGGTACTAGTGTCCTGAACCGTGAAAACTGAGGCAAAATACTGATTTAATGTTTCCTACATTTCTGTTTCCCCCTCTATCAACTTCCCAGTCTCATCCTCCAAGGGACCAATATTAACTTTAGCTACTCTCTTACCTTTCATAAACTTATAGAAGCTTTTGCAATCCGTGTTTATATTTTGTGCTAATTTTCTTTCACAATTTACTTTTGCACTTTTTATTACTTTTTTAGTAACCCTTTGTTGATCTTTAAAAAATTCCCAATTTTCCAGCCAGCCAGTGGCCTTTGCAATATGGTATGCCTTCGTCTTTGTCTTTATTTTATCCTTAACGTCCTTGCTTAGCCATGGATGTCTTTCCGGCTCGTTGAACCTTTCTTCCTCTCCAGTATATATTTTAGTTGGGAGGAATTGCATTTCTCCTTAAACATCTGCCACTGCTCATCAACATTCCTACCTTCCAGTCCTCCTTCCCAGTCCACTCGGGCCAAATCAGTCCTCATGTCTATGTAATTACCTTTGTTTAACTCCAGAAAGCTAGAGCGGACTCCAGTTTCTCGCCCTCAAACTGGATTTGAAATTCCAGCATGCTATGATCACTGTTCCGTGGAGGATCCTTAACTAAGAGGTCATTAATTAATCCCACCTCATTTCACTGTACCAAATCTAGAATAGCCTGCTCCCTGGTTGGTTCCACAACATATTGCTCCTAAAACCAATCTCAAATACATTCAATGAACTCTCCCTCGAGGCTACCTTTGCCAATTTGACTAATCCAGTCTATATACATATTAAAATCACCCTTACCGTACCTTGCTCACAAGCCCACAGTATTTCTTGGTTTATAATGGTCCCCACTGCGGAACTACTGTTTGGGTACCTGTAGATTGCTGCCACCAGGGACTTCTTCCCCTTGCTATCTTTTATTTCTACCCAGACTGATTCTACACCTTGATCTCCAGTGCCTATATCATTTCTCACCATAGCACTGATCTTCTTCTAAACTAACAAATCTACACCTCCTCCTTTTCCTTCCTGTCTATCCTTCAAAAATACTGAGTACCCTTGGATATTCAATTCCCACGTCTCAGTCATCGCCAATAAATCATACCCATTCGTCTTCATTTGTGCTGCTAACTCATTTATTTTATTCTGAATGCTTCGTGCATTCAGATCCAAAGCCTTTAAGTTTGTTTGATTATCAATTTTCAAATTTACATAAAAGTTCAATGAAACTGAGACCTTAATAGCCACTGACAGCTCCGTCCTCACCCTGGTGTCAGGCTCCAGATCTTGTTGCAGGAGTTTACACAGCTCTGTGACCACCTCCTTTTTGAATCAGTGACCTCACACACTGCTCCTGGGTTAGGTGTAGGTGGGAAAAGTGCTCTTGGAAAACCCGGGGTGGGTGGGAAAAACCCCTTCCTCCTCCCGCTTTACAGAGCTTCCTCTCTCTGCAGCTTCTGCTCCATTTGTTGGTCATGTTACAGACCCAGAGAAACTGTAACTACAGTCCCAATACCTCGTCCAGAGTTGGGTCACAAATCTTCTGTCCGCCCTGAGTCTCTGCAGCAGCTTCCAACACAACCTCCAGAAAACCATCCACAGCACTAACGTTACAATAGCAGAAGTAAGTCAAAAGCCCCTAACCTGTAAGTTGGATGCCTGGTCCTTTTAAATAACACTAGATGGACTTACAAGTGCTGCTGAATGTGTGTTCAGCTGAGAGTGACTAACACAGGCAGTCAGTGGACATGCACGGACAAAGTGTCAAAGAAGTACATCAAAGATGTCGGAATGGCTGATTGACATCAATTCAAACCCTTTCTCACACGAACAGCACATGCATGGTATACACAGGCTAGGTCCCTGCCCAGCCCGGGGCACTGTGCTTGCCACATTAGAAGTGGCCGGCTGTGCAGTTCACATCATTTTCTGGATCCAGGTTTCATCGCTTTGGCACCAGTGCTGCCACAGAGTGAAAATAACAGCAGATGAAGAAATAGAGTGATAACAGCTCACTTCTAAAAGGGAATTGGAAAAAGACTTGAAGGCATAAGATTGACAAGAATATGTGAAATGGAAGGGAAATGGGACTAATTTGAGGGGTGAGGCCATGGAGGGATTCAAACACAAGAATAAGAATATGAAAATTAAGGTGCTGCCAAACTGGGAGTCAATGTACATCAGTGAGCACAAAGGTTATGGGTGATCAGGATTTGGTGTGAGTTAGGATACAGGCAGCAGAGATCTGGATGGGCTGTGCTTTATGGAGGTTTATAACTGGGAGGGTGACCAGGATAGAATTGGAATAGTCAGGTGTGGATTTAACAAAGGCACAGATGAGGGTTTATTCAGCAGACGGGCTGAGGCAGAGGTGATGACGGGTGATGTTACAGAGGTGGTAGTAGGTAGGGTTGGTCTTGGGGGGAATATGGTGATGAACTCATCTCAGGTATAAATATAAAACAGAGGTTCCAAACAGTCTGTTTCCGTCTCAGACATTGCGTAGGGAGGGGAATTCAGATAGTGGACATAGTGTGGAGTTTGTGACAGAGACTGAACACAGTGGCTTAAGTCTTCCCAAGATTTACATGACAAGAACACTAAATCAATGAAATGTGGTTTATAGATCTAATAGTTGGATGCAGAGACTTACCAGGGACACCAATAATAGCGAGGATGGGATAGTAAATCGTTTCAATCATTTTCAGAGCATAATAGATACGAAATTCTAATGTCATCCAAAAATAATCAGCAGTAACCAGGCCAAACCAAAAGGAGAAAGTCCTGCTGTCCATTGTTGTAATATTCCAATCTATTGTCCTCAGATTCTGACCCATTGTTGCAATATTCTTATCTATTGTTCTCAGATTCTGATCGATCCTCTCTCTCTCTCTCTCTCTCTCTCTCTCTCTCTCTCTGCAGTCACGGATCCCTGTTAGTGCCGTGGGTAATGCTCCCACTGACACTATGAGTTAACACATTGAAAGGACTCCCTTATTAATAGAACAGGGAAAACCTCCAGTGACACAATTAGTGTCCATAGTGACTGACATTAATTACAGTCAATGAACAAACAGGTTCAGTTAACCCCTTTTTCTCCAACACTTTTTGTACCACAAGAGTGTGGAAGTGTTCCTATGTCTAGTTTGGATATATGAGGTTTGTTGAAAAAAGGAATGGTGGAAATAGCAGAGGCACTGGCCAGAAGCTTTCAATCCTCCTTGGATCTGGGAGTGCTGACAGAGGACTGGAGGGTTGTAAATGTTACAACCTGCTTACAAAAGGAGACATTAGTTAAACCCTGCAACTACTGACCAGTCAGTCTAATGTCAGTGCTTGGAAATTTCTAGAGGCCATAACCCTGTACAAACATATATATTTCTTGAAAGAACATGGGATAATAAATGTCAAACAGCACGGATAGGTTAATGACCAATCACGTCTGATAATCATGATCAAGTTCGTTGATAACGTAACTGAGTGTTGAAGAGGATAGTGTGTTTTATGTTATGTATACGGACTTTCAAAAGGCCTGTGATCAAATGACATGTCATAGTCTTGTTATTAAAAATGGAGCACATGGATTAATGTGACAGTCATAGCGTGGATATGACACTGAATCAGGGACAGAAAGCAGAGTGAAGTGATGAACGGTCATTGTTCAGAATGGGGGAGGGGGAGTATTCAGTGTTGTTTCTCAGGGGTTAGTATTAGAATCAGTGCTTTTCCTGGCATGTGGATAGATATACAAGTGATAGAGACTTATATGTTAAAAAACATAATTTCAATGCTTGCAGATGACATGAAACTCATAAATAAGGATGGCAAAGACGCAAACCACAGAATTATCCAATCTCACAGACTTTGTTTATTTTTAATTTATTCTAGACTCCAATACAAATTCAAATTTATTTCTCACTCTATAACTTATTTGTGTGATTTGCCTATGAGTGTGTGCATGAATGTGTACCTTATATTTTTATTATTTTATTCAGATCCAGTTTAGATTCTTAAGTATAATAAACTCACCTCTTGTTTAAACTCAAGAAAACCTGTCCGATTGGTTCTTTCACGATCACAATAAAGGTAAAAGGTAAAATACTCACTGAGGTGGTCAGCACGTCCACTGCTAAAAAGGAATAAATCCAGTTGCGAACAAATAAAAAATAGGACAAGAGGGGAGCCTGAGACCTCTCCTCACCTGGCTGTAACAGAAATGTGGAGGTTCTCGAGATCGTAACCCAACGACAAACGAGAAATTGGAAATATCATCGAGTCACAGAGTTATACAGCACAGAAACAGTCCCTTCGCACCACTGTGTCCTTGCCGACCATCAAGCCTGTCCATTTTAATCCCATTTTCCAGCACCAGTCCAGTAACCTTGTATGCTATGGCACTTCAAGTGCTAATCTAAATACTTCTTAAATCTTGTAAGGGTCCTGCCTCTTCCACCCCTTCAGGTAGTGTGTTCCGGATTCCAACCACCCTCTCGGTGAATTTTTCTACCCTCAAATCACCTCTAAACCGCCTGCCCCTTAACTTAAATCAATGCCCCATGGTTATTGGCACTTCCACTAAGGGAAAAGGTTTCTTCCTATCTACCCTAGCTGTGCCCTCATAATTTTTCGTGCTTTCCGTCTCTCACTCTTTTTGAATAAAGTAGGTAGATTCGCAATAAGGGAGTTACATATAGAGTGACGTAACTTGGTGCAGGCGAAAACCCCTCTCTGTTGAAAAGTTGAGTAATGTAGCAGGACAGTTAGGGATTACTCTCCGTCCAAAGCTAGGAAACCCGAAATCCTAAGACTTGTGGCCAACCATTTTTCACTTGAAGCTGAAGACTCAAACAGGGTTAGAATCACTAACAGATAGAGTAATGTTAGCTATGGTAAAACTAGAACAGAAGAGATTAGAATTAGAATTCCAGAGAGAGAGAGAGAAAGATCAGAGTGAGTGTCTAGAAAGGGAAAAAGTAAGTGTTCCAGATTGAGAAGGAGGAAAGGGAGTTAAGGTGGCTCAAACAACTAGATGAAGACCCAGTGCACCTAGTGAAGGCACAGCTAGTGAGGGAGCTGCCCCTAGCTCAGGACCATGTGCTGAACTCTTAAACGTCTCCCAGTTCATTCCAAAGTTCAATGAGGAGGATGTGGCAGAATATTTCATCACTTTTGAAAAGCTTGCAAAGCAGCTGAAATGGCCAGCAGAGAGTGGGATGCTGTTTGTACAATGCAAAATAACAGTCAAAGCCCATGAGGTTTATTCACTGCTGCCATAAAGGTACAGATAAAGGTACATCAGATTATGATGTGACTAAAAATGCTATCCTGGGTGTATATGAGATAGCATCGGAAGTCACCACCAAAGATTCTGAACCATCGGAAAGCAGCCTGACTAAACTGACTTCGAGTTTGAAGGGGTTACGCAGCTAAGGAATATAGGAACATAGGAGCTGAATTCAACCATTCAGCCCATCGATCCTGCTCCACCATTCAATATGATCATGGCTGATCATCCTCTTCAATGCCTTTTCCCCCACACTATCCTCATATCCCCTTCTGTCAGTGGTATTTAGAGATCTGTCAATCTATACTTTAAACATACTCAATGACTGCGCTTCCAGAGAAGGGTAGAGAATTCCAAAGGTTCACAACCCTCTGAGTAAAGAAATTACTCCTCATCTCTGTCCTAAGTGGCTTTGAAATTGTGTCCCTTTGTTCTAGATTCCCCAACCAGGGGAAACATCTTAGCTGCCTTGTCTATCCCTTTAAATATTTTGTAGGTTTCAATGAGATCACCGCTCATTCTTCGAAACTCCAGAGAATGCATGTTCAGTTTCTTCAATCCCTTTCCGTAGAACAGTTCCGCCATCCCAGGAACAAGTCTGGTGAATCTTTGTTGCAGTCCCTCTATGGTCATAATATCCTTCCTCAGATAAGGGGACCAAAACTGCACACAGTACTCCAGGTGCGATCTAACCAAGGTTCTATACAATTGAATCAAGACTTCACTACTCCTGTATTCAAATCCTGTTACAATAAAAGTAACATACATTAGCCTTCCTAAATGCTTGCTGCACCTGCATGTTAGCTTTAAGTGACCTATTGACAAGGACACCCAGGTCCCTTTGTACATCTACACTTTCTCATCTCTTACCATTTAAGAAATACTCTGCATATCTATTCATTCTACCCAAGTGGCCCACCTCACAGTTTTCCACATTATATTCCATCTACCATGTTCTTGCACACTCACTAAGTCTGTCCAAATCCCCTTGAAGCCGTTTTGCATCTTCCTCACAACTCACATTCCCACCTAGTTTTGTGTCATCTGCAAACTTGAAAATATTTCTTTGGTCCCCATATCCAAATCATCGATATATATTGTGAACAGCTGGGGCTCAAGTACTGTGCCCTGCGGTACCCCACTAGTCACAGCCTGCCAGCGCAAGAATGACCGTTTATTCTTACTCTGTTTCCTGCCTGTTAACCAATTCTTACTGCATGTCAGTATATTACCTCCTTTCCCATGTGTTTTAATGTTGCTTACCAAGCTCCTGTGGGGCACTTTATCAAATGCATTCTGAAAATCCACCGGCTCCCCTTTTCTATTCTGCGAGTAACATCCTAAAAAACCTCCAACAGGTTCGGCATGAATGATTTCCTATTCATAAATCCATGTTGACTCTGCCCAATCAGATCCATTTATCACATACTTTAGAAAAGATTCTAGCACTTTCCCTAGTACTGATGGAAGCCGAACAGGTCTGTAATTCCCAATTTTCTTTTTCCCTCCCTTCTTAAATAGTGGGGTGTCATTTGCGACCTTCCAATCTGCAGGAAGCGTTTCAGAATTGATAGAATTTTGAAAGTGGATCACCAATGTATCTACAATCACCATAGCTACTTCCTTCAATACTCTGGGATGTAGAATGTTTAGTTTAGAGATACAGCACTGAAACAGGCCCTTCGGCCCACCGAGTCTGTGCCGACCATCAACCACCCATTTATACTAATCCGACACAAATCCCATATTCCTAACACATCCCCACCTGTTCCTACATTTCCCTACCACCTACCTATACTAGTGGCAATTTATAATGGCCAATTTACCTACCAACCTGCAAGTCTTTTGGTTTGTGGGAGGAAACCGGAGCACCCGGAGAAAACCCACGCAGACACAGGGAGAACTTGCAAACTCCACACAGGCAGTACCCAGAATTGAACCCGGGTCGCTGGAGCTGTGAGACTGCAGTGCTAACCACTGCGCCACTGTGCAATCAGATGATTGTGAATTATCACAACTTCTTGCTAATACTAATTTCCCTCAATTCCTCATTCTCCCAAATCCCTTGGATCTCTAATTCTGGGAGATTTCTTGTCTCTTCCACAGTGAAGAAAGACACAAGATAATCATTTAGCTTCTCTGCCATTTCTCTATTCTCCATTATAAATTCTCCTGACTCTGCCTGTAATGGACCCACATTTGTCTTTGCTGAATGTTTCCATTATACGTACCGATAGAAGATTTTACAATGCATTTTTGAGTTTACTTTTGACCAGTAGATATGGACAGTCAAGATCGAGACCAAATATGAAAACCTCAGAGTGGTGATCCTTCTCGAGGAGTTTCCACCGTATTAAGGCAGGCCACCTCCCATTAAAACCCACATAAAGGAACAAAAAGATGAAAGAGCCAGACAGGTTGCAATTCTGGCCGATGAATTTTCCTTTGTACAGCAGGCCAAAAGGTAAACCCTTCCCCAGTCATCCCAAAGATCCGAGAATAAAAGGTGGGGGAGTGAAAGGAGCCCGAATAGTCATGGACAAGAAGGAAAAGCGATGGACACAGAGGCCTATCCTCAGGCCAAATAGTACGGTACTGAGAGCAGGAGTAACTGATGAAGATCTGTGTGTTTCTACTGTAATAAGGCAGGTCACCATCGAGGTGAATGCTGCAAGTTATCAGAAAGCCTGTAGGATTAAACAGGGTCCACCAGATTAGTGCAGGAGAAGGGGCCCTGATGGAAAGCACAGCAGATCAGGCTGTGCCTTTCACTGTGGCAGTCAGACCCAGTAAACCTACCACAGAGAGTGCGGGAAAACTTAACAAAATCCCTGAGAGTTAGCAGGAACTTTTCCCAAGGAAAAGTGACCCCATACCCCTTAAGTGAGGCAAGCAAGTCCATAGTCATACTCAGGGATACAGGGGCTACCCAATCCCTTCTGCTGTGAGAGTGCAGTAAATGCTAGAGTGTTAGTGAATGGTATTGGAAGTCAGTATATGTCCATACCTTTATATCGGCTGCACTTGGAGTGTGACCTAATTTCAGGACTGGTAACCATCGGGATTGTCCCTTGTTTATCAGTGTATGGGCCGACCTGCTCCTGGGTAATGATCTGACAGGGGAAAAGTAGGAAGCTTCCCCAGTAGTTCTAGAGAGACCAAAAGAGGTCCGGGAGACTGACCTTCTCCCTGATTGTGTGGTGACTCGGTCCATGGCCAAACAGTCCCCTGAACTGACACTGCAGACGGATGACCCGACTGTCTGGTTGTGTGATATCTTCTTTGGGATGTTAGAGGACCCAAAGGATGTGTTAAACAGATTTTCGTTAGTTGAGTCTCAACAACCTGATCCAGTGTTAAAAATACAGTACAATGTAAGCACGTTCTGACCAAACCAAAGCTGAAACAGAGGGAGTTGCAGAGTGTTACTATTTAAAGAGTGAGGTGCTGATGAGGAAGTGTACACCTCTTCACAGACCTGCGGAGGAAGAGTGGACAGTGGTTCACCAGAGAGTGGTGCTGCTGAGGTCCCTTTAAGAAATATTAAGAATGGCCCACGACCTTCTAATGGATGGACATGTCAGTGCATGAAAAATCAAAGCCGCATAACACAGCGTTTTGACTGACCATAACTCCACAAAGATGTGGTGGAGTGCTGTCATACTGGTCACACATGCCAGGTTCTGGGGAAGTCCCAACCTGCAATAAAACCTGCACCAATAATCCCCAAACAAGAACCCTTCAGCAGAATTCTGGTGGATTGTGTGGGACACCTGCTGAAAACAAAACGGGATTACCAGTATCTTCTCACCATTATGGACGTGGTGACCCGATTCTCAGAGGCCATTCTCCCAAAGAACAATCTCTACCAAGGTAGTGGTGGAGGGGCTACCCCAATTCTTTACCCGATATGGGCTGCCTGCTGAGAACCAGATGAATCAGGGCACACATTTTACGTCCAGTATTTTTGAAAAGGTCATGGAATTTCTGGACATAACCCAGCTAAAGTCCTCAGCCTACCACCCACAGTCACAAGGGGCTTTGGAGCAGTACCACCAGATCCTAAAGACAATGATCAGGCCATACTGCTATGAGTAACCTCATAACTGGGACAAAGGGCTGGAATTTCTCCTCTTGGTGACCAGGGACTTACCTAATGAGTCCACTGGCTTTAGTCTCTTTGAATTAGTTTATGGACACTAAGTGAGAGGTCCTCTTTAACGAATCAAGGAGAGGTTTTTGGGACACAGGGATGTGTCTTCCATTTTAGACAACATTTCCATGCTCTGGGAGTGGCTCACTAGAGCCTGTGCAATGGCTCAGGAACACCAAAAGACCTCTCAGGCAGCTATGTAAAGGTAAGCAGACAAAAATGCCAAGGCTAGAACATTTCAGCCCAGAGACCATGTATTGTTACTACTCCCTTTGCAGGGTGAACCCCTAAAATCCCACTTCAGTAGTCCATATCGAGTGGCAAAAGGAATGCTCAGGTAAATTATTTAATTGACACCCAGACGAAAGGAATAAAGTAAAGGTTGTGGAGGGGACAGACAAGTACAGATCTGTCAGACAGTCAGGAGGGAAGGAATGGAAAGGACAGTGAGTACAGGTTAGAGGAGAGCCAGGAGAATTCCCAGCTAGAATCCCCTACTCTCCGATTAGCCAACCCTGAAATGTTAGATAGATTAGACCACACGCTCTCTTCCTTAAATGCAGGTCAAAGAGGCACCCTAAAAAGGCTGCTAACAGCAATTACAGAAACGTACAAGGGCAATGAAAGGTCACAAAAACGGATGCCAATCCTGTGGGAGATGCCTCACCTAGTCAAAGTGCCGCAAGAGAGTGCAGTGAAAGTTGGACTGACACTTGCGAGCCGTAATGACTCCGAGCACATAGGACAGATCAGAAAAAATATCCTCCCCATAGTAAAGGGAAAAGTGAAGGTAAAATACCTTAAAGTAAACAGCACTTGTGTACCTCACCAGAAAGCTAAAAGTAAGGTCAGTGTGGATCTACCCACTGAAGAACCCAATGATCAGGTCCCAAACCCAAACAAATATAACCAAACAGTTCAAAGCAGAACTCTGCAAGAACAGCCAGGATCAAATCTGACACATAACCATCCCAGACAAAACTCCAACACAATTATATCAGTACAACTGAAACAGATAATGTCAGCTGCAGTAATTCTATGATTAATGTGTGAATTTGAGAAGTGTATTTCCTTCCATTTCTTCCCACAATTCTGTCATAAAATGTTCCTATTCTCAATTTTCTTTCCATGTGCTGCGGCGGTGTCAAGATAACACCATCTGCCCAGTGAGGAATTTTAATTCATCGGTTGGAAACTTACACTAATCATTTAATGGAGAAAATCCTGCAGTTAACCTTGAAAAAACTGGCAGCCAAGATGGCCACCGCAATTGTTATCTGAAACACCTTTTCACATTCCAAGGCCTCCAACAGGAGAGACATATCTTATGCGCATGGACCTAAATCACTGGCTTGCTCTCGTGATTGAAGCCACCTCCAAGTCTGCCTCCAAGAAAACACTGAGGCATGTGGGCCTGCCACAAATGCACTTTAACCAGCCAAAGACTTCAAGAATATAACTTCAGCCAGAAGACCACCGAATCGTCCAACCTCACAGAATGAGTATTTTTTTAAAATATTAACTCTGGACTCCAATCCAACCACAAATATACTTCTCCCTCTGTAAACCATTTCTGTGTGATTCTCATGTGAGTGTGTGCATAAATGCGTGGTGTTTTTTTAATGATTTTATTTAGATCGGGTTTAGATTGTTATGTATAATAAACTCAGCTCTTTCGTGTTTAAACTCAAGAGAGCCTGTCCGATCGGTTCCTTCACCATCACACCAAAGGTAAAAAGTAAAATATTCACTGAGATAGTAAGCACATCCAATGTTTAAAAAGGACAAACACTGTTGCGGTCAAATAAGAGGAAGGACAAGAGGCGCGACTGTGACCCCTCCTCACCTGGCCGTAACAATAGGCAGGGTTGGGGATGGAGAGAATATGGGGATGAACTCAGATCAGCATTAAACAGCTACCAGAGATTGTAAACTTCCTGGTTCCACCTCAGTCAATGGCCAGTGAGTGGGATGCAGATCGTGGATAGGGAACAGAGTTTGTGACAGAAACTGAAGACAATGACTACAATCTTCTCATGCTTTTAATTGACAATAACGCGAAATCAGTGAAATATGGTTAATGAATCTAATAGCAGGATACTGAGACTTACCAGGGACACCAATAAGAGCGAGGCTGGGATAGTAAATACATTGAATCATCCTCAGAGTATAATAGACCCGATATTCTAATGTTATCCAATCTACAGTAAGCAAGCCAAACCAAGTGCAGGAAGTCCTGCTGTCCATTGTCGTAACATTCCAATCTGTTGTTCTCAGATTCTGATCTATCCTGTCACTCTCTTCTCAAGGCACTGATATCTGTTGGTGCCGGAGGTGATGCTCCCGCTGATACTATGAAATAACACATTGAACGAAGCCCCTTATTAACAGAAGAAGGAAACCCTCCAGTGACACAATTCAGGTCCATGGAGACGGACATTAATTACAGTCACTAAAAAACAGGTTCTGTTAACCACTTTCAATCTAAAACTTTTTGCACCACAGCAAAGTTGAACATTTACCTGGTCTGGATGGGATGTATGAGGGTTGCTGAGGAAAGGTATGGTGGAAATAGCAGAGGCACTGGTCAGAATCTTTCAGTCGTCTTTGGATATGGGAGTGATAGAAGCTGGAAACCCTCCAGTGACACACAAGGTTCACGAATGTCCTTTAGGGAAGGAAATCTGCTGACCTTACCTGGTCTGACCTACATGTTACTCCAGACCCACAGCAATGTTGTTGACTCTTACATGCCCTCTGAAATGGCCTAGCCAGCCACTCAGTTGCATCTCATTTCTACGAAGGCAATAAAAAGGAATGAAACCGGATGGCCCACCCGGTATCGACCTAGGCACTAGAAATGACAATGACAAACCCAGCCCTGTCGACCCTGCAAAGTCCTCCTTACTCACGTAGTCGAAGTGTCACAAATACCTGCAGGAAGGAATGTCCCAGAGAACAAAGCGGAGAGTAACAATTACTCCTCCCCCACAGTCAGAGGGAAAGGGAACCACCCATCCCCTGAAGACAAAAGTCTTTCCATGAATCAGGGAGTTCAGGATAGACCCGCTCCCACCCCCACAACTCTCCTGAGGGGAAAGGAAGGGAAAGATTAAAGCAGACTTGGCACCTAGGACAGTCCATGTTTAATAAGCTTAGGATTGGTGAATGAATGGCCTTTCTATATCTTATATTTCTCAGACTCTGTTATGAAATGCACCGCTTGTCTTTAAATGGCACTTCGTTCCCCTGGGTGTGGAGGTGTCAGGCAAACCCCCGCCTGCCAAGACTGAGGCACACATTATTTCACCACATGAACATTAAAACTTAGATATTGTAAGTCCATGACAGGAAAGACGTTTGAATCCTACCAGACAATGTGAAAACAAAGGGAGCCAGTACCTTCCCCAATACACAGAAAGAGACCGGGTCAGGCCAGTCGGTCACGTGACCACCTACTGGACGACTCGGGGTGTTTTAAACTGGAAAACAGATTTTGAACTCAGAACAACATGTGCTCATGGACTGAGAACATCACCTCTCTTGTCTGCCTGCCTTCATCTTTTCCCACGGAACTGAATCTTGTAAAAACACTTGAAACTTAAAGAGAGAATGGTTTCCTCCGTGAACAAGGTTTTACGAAGACTACTGGGTCCCAACGAAATGCAAGATCAGATCTTCAATCAAGGAATACAGCGAGCTCGAGAAACAGTGAGAAGATATTGCCTCAAACTGTTCTACTTATCTTCTGTTCTGCTCTTTTCAGTCCCTATTTGCATGTTTATATTGCATGTGCATGCTAGTGTGGATGCATCATATATCCGTGGGCGTGAACCATACTAGAGTTTAAGTTGAAGGTTTAACAAATTTCATTCTTTCTTCTTTAAACATAGAAAGCCTGTTTGTACTCATTTCTTTGCCTTATGATTGTAAAGTTGTGAACAAGAATTCTCAAAGTGGAAGCTCAAAACACAGTGTGTTTAAAATGAAACCCTGTTACAATAAGGCCAGGTAACAACAGTAAAAGATCCCTAGACACAGTTCTCACGTGGTCGCAACAGGAAATCTGTTGCTGTGCTTCCTGCATTACAAGACTGACCACGCTTTGAAACGTACTCATTGGTTGTAAATGGCTTTGGGACTTGCAGTGGCCATGAAAGGCGCTACATAAATGGAAGTATTTTCTTTTATTTTCAATGCCAGAATGCAGGAAATTAGCTCAGTGACAGAAAGCAGAGAGTATTGGAGAATGGTTATTGTTCAGTCTGGATGGAAGTACACAGTGGGGTTCCCCAGGGTCACTGTTGGGATCACTGTTGCTGTATGTTAATACAATGGGCTTATCTTCAGAGGGGATAATCTCAAAGTTTTCAGATGGCAGGAAACTCAGAAATGTTAATAAACAGCGAGAAGGATAGTAACAGACTTCAGGAGGACAGAGACTGACTGGTGAAATGTCCAGGAACATGGCAGATGTAATTTAACACAGTGAAGTGTGAAGTGAGACATTTGGGTAGGAAGTGTAAGGGAAGGCAATGTAGACAAATAGATTAAATGAAGAGACAGGAACAGAGAGACTGTTGTGTATTCACACAGATCTTTGAAGGTTGCACGAAAGTTGACAAGTTTATTCACTGATATTCAAACTTCTGACATTTGCCAGATAAAAATACTTTTGAGAACCAGGCTGAGTATAGAAGGTCCAGAAGAGAAGTGAAAAAGCAGATAAGAGAAGCAAAAAGAGCGCATGAAAAGAGACTGGCACATAGCACTAAAGAAAATTCCAAAGTTTCTATAGGCTTGTAAATAGTAAAAGGTAAGTAAAAGGAGGAATGGGGCCGATTCGGGACCATAAAGGGGATTTACACATGGAGGCAGAGGGCATAGTTGAGGCACTAAATAAATACTTTGCATCTATCTTTTGCAAGGCAGAAGATATGGAATTCTTTTCTTTATTAGCTGAAGTATAAAATATAAGAGCAGGGAGGTTACGCTGGAACTGTATAACTCACTGGTTTGGCTGCAATATGAGTACTGTGTGCAGTTCTGGTCACCTTATTACAGAAAGGATGTAATTGCACTAGAGAGAGTACTGAGGAGATTTATGAGGATGTTGCCAGGACTGGAAAAATTCAGCTATGACGAAAGGTTGGATAGTCTGGGGCTGTTCTCGTTGGAACAGAGAAGGCAGAGGGGAAATCTGATTCAAATGTACAAAATTGCCTGGATAGAGTGGAGGTGAAGGGTCTATTCACCTTATCAGAGGGGTCAGTGACGAAGTGGCATGGATTTAAAGTGCGTGGTTGAAAGACTATAGGGGAAATGAGGACTTTACTTTCTCCCAGAGGGTGGTGGGAGTCTGGAATTCATTGCCCGAAAGGATAGTTGAGGCAGGAACCCACAACTCATTCCAAACGGAATATGCACCTCATGTGCCATATTCTATCAAATGCTGGAAGGTGGGATCAGAATGGGTGGATAGTTTTCATCTGGCATAGACACAATGGGCCAAGTGGTCTTTTTACGTGCTTTAAACTTTCTATGATTCTAAGATGCAACCCAGGCAATGTTGAAAGACGAGCTAGGTCAGACACTAGACTGGTTTAAAATTGAGAAAGAGGAAGCATTAGATAAGCTATCTGTACTTAAAGTGGATAAAGACCAGGACCAGATAACATGCACCCAAGTATACTGAGGGAAGTGAGGGTGGAAATCGCAGAGGTACTGACCATAATTTTCCAATCTTCCTTCGACTCGGGGGTGATGACAGAGGGCTGGAGAATACAAACGTTACACCCTTGTTCAAAAGAGGGTGCAACCACTAACTGTGTGAAAATATTTTCCTCATGTTGGCATTGCTATTTTTTAAACCAATTACATTAAATCTAGGCCCATCCGTTCTTGATCGTTTGACGAGTGGGAACAGTTTTTCCCTTCCTACTCTGTCCAGACCCCTCATGATTTTTAAAGGTTTAGATAAGATATAGGCAAGGAAAAACTGTTCCCGTTAACTGATGGAACACGGACCAGGGAACACAGATGGAAGGTTTTGGGTAAGAGATGCAGGGGGAATATGAGGCAGAACCTTTTTACACAGTGGATGGTAATGAGCTGGAAATCACTGCCCATGAGGGTGGTGGAAGCCGAGACAATCAATGATTTAGGAACATAGGACCATAAGAGCAGGAGTAGACCATTCAGCCCATCCAGCCTGACCTGCTATTCAATATGATCGTGGTTGATCATACACTTCAATGCCTTTTCCCCACACTATCCTCATATCCTCTTATCTCATTGATATTTAGAAGTGTATCAATCTCTGCTTTGAACATCAACAATGACTGAGCTTCCACAGCCCTCTAGGTTAGAGAATTCCAAAGATTCACAACCCTCTGAGTAGTGACATTTTTCCTCATCTCTGTCCTAAGTGGCTTCCCACTTATTTTGAAATTGTGTCTGCTAATTCTAGATTCCCCAACCAGGGGAAACATCTCAGCTGCATCTACCCTGTCTATCTCTTAAAGTATTTTGTCGGTTTCAATGAGATCACCTCTGATTCTTCGAAACTCTAGAGAATAGTTTCCCCAATCTCTCTGCATGAGACAGTCCCGACATCCCAGGAACAAGTCTGATGAACCGTCGTTGCTCTCTCTGTATGGCAATAATATCCTTCCTAAAGTAAGGGGACTAAAACTGCGCACAATACTCCAACTGCGGTCGAACTAAAGTTCTATAAAATTGTAGCAAGACTGCACTACTCCTGTACTCAAATCCTCTTACAATAAAGGTTAACATGCCATTAACCTTTGTAATTGCTTGCTGCACCTGCATGTTAGCTTCCAGTGACTTATTGACAAGGACACCCAGGCCCCTTTGTACATCTACACTTCCTAATTTATCTCTTCAGAAATACTCTGCACATCTATTCCACCCACCAAAGTGGATTACCTCACATTTTTCCACATTATATTCCATGTTGTTTCCCACGCACCAAGTCTGAACAATTCCCCTTGATGCCGCTCTGCATCTTCCTCACAATACACATTCCCACCTAGTTTTGTGTCATATGTAAAGTTGGAAATATTACATTTGGTCCCAACATCCAAATCATTGAAATATATTGTGAACAGCTGAGGCTCAAGCTCTGATCCCTGCAGTACCCCACTAGTCACAGCCTGCCAACGTGAAACTGATCTGTTTATTCCTACTCACTGTTTCCAACCTGTTAACCAATCTTGAATCCATGCCAGTATATTGCCTCCTATCCCATGTGCATTAATTTTGCGAAGCAACCTCCTTTGGGGGAGTTATCAAAAAACTGAAAATACAAGTATACCATGTCCACCAACTCCCCGTTAGCAATTCTGTTAGTAACATCCTCAAAATCTCCAACAGGTTCGTCAAACATGATTTCCCATTGATAAACCATGTTAACTGTGCCCAATCAGATCATTATTATACAAGTGTCCATTTAACATTCTTTAGAAATGATTCTAGCAGTTTCCCAACGATTAATGAAAGGCTAACATGTCTGTAATTCCCTGTTTCCTCTCTCCCTCCCTTCTTAAATAGTGGGGTGACAGTTGCGCCCTTCCAATCTGCAGGAAGCGCTCCAGAATCTACAGAAATTTTGAAGATGATAAGCAATGCATCCACTATCTCCATAGCTATCTCGTCAACACTCTGGGATGTAGAATATCAGGTCCTGGGGACATACCAACCTTCAGCTCCATTAACTTCTCCAATACAACCTTTTTACTAATACTAATTTCCTTCAATTCATTGCAGTTTTGAAGAAAGGTCACTGACCTGAAACGTTAACTCTGCTTCTCTCTACACAGATGCTGCCAGACCTGCTGAGTGTTTCCAGCATTTCTTGTTTTTATTTCAGATTTCCAGCATCCACTGTATTTTGCTTTTAATTTCCTTCAATTCCTCATTCCCCCAATCCATTGGATCTCTAATTCTGGGAGATTTCTTATATATTCCTCGGTGAAGACAGACACAAAGTAATCATTTAGCTTCTCTGCCATTTCTCTGTTCCCCATTATAAATTCTACTAACACTGCCTATGATGGACCCACTTTTGTCTAAGTCAAACGTTTCCTTTTTACATACCTGTAGAAGCTTTTACAGTCCGTTTTTTATATTTTTCCCAGCTAACATTTACATTCTATTCTCCCTTTCTTTATCAGTTTCTTCATCCTCCTTTGGTGCATTATAAAATCCTCCCAATTATCAGGTTTACTACTATTTATGGCAACTTTATAGGCCTTGGATAGAGTCATAGAGAGAGACAGCACTGAAACAGGCCTTTCGGCCCATCGAGTCTTTGCCGACCAACAACCACCCATTTATACTAATCCTACATTAATCCCATATTCCCTACCACATTCCCACCATTCCCTTACCACCTACCTACACTAGGGGCAATTTATAATTGCCAATATACCTATCAGCCTGCAAGTCTTTGCTGTGGGAGGAAACCGGAGCACCCGGCGGAAACCCACGAGTTCATAGGAAGAACTTGAAAACTCCACACAGGTAGTACCCAGAACTGAACCCGGGTCGCTAGAGCTGTGAGGCTGTGGTGCTAACCACAGTTTTTATCTTACACAATCCTCAACTTCCTTTGTTGTCCACAGTTGACTGCCTTTACGGTTGGGGTTTATGTGCCTGGAATGAATGTATTGTTGCTGTAAACTATATAATATTTCTTTAAAGACTGTCGATTGCCTCTGTACTGTCATACCTTTTAATGTATTTTTCCAATCCACCTCGGGCAATTTTCCCCTCATACCTTCCGAATTTCCTTTGTTCAAATTTAACACCCTGGCTTAAGATTGAATGAAGTTACTTTCAAGCATAATTTCAAATTCTATCACATTATGGTAATTCATCCCTAAAGGTAATTTTACAATAAAAGTATTAATTAGTCATGTCTCATTACATAATACTTGATCTAAAATAGCCTGTTTTTAGGTCGGTTCCTGAACACACTGCTCTCGAATACCATCCCGAACATACTCCAGAAACTCATCATCCATAGCATTTGTTCTCATTAGGTTACCCATTCTATATGAAGACTGAAGTCACGCGTGATTACTGTATTAACCATGCAATGTGATTCTCCCATCTCCATTAATGCCATGCCCCACGCTAACACTACTGTTTTGTAGCCTATAAACAGTTTTCTGCCCCTTGATGTTTCTTAGCTCCACCCAAGCAGATCCCTTATTTTGTTCTTCAGACCTGAGATCCTCCCTTACTAATGTACTGATCCCATCCCTTAATATCATCGCAACATTACATTGTCTCACTTTTTGCCTGTCCTTCTGAAAGGTCGAATATGCCCGCATTTTCAGTTCTCAGTCTTGGTCAACCTGTAACACCTTCCCGTTATGACAATTCAATCATACCCATTTACCTCTATTTGCGCCTTTAAATCATCTACCCTGCTCCGAATACTGCGTACATCCAAGTACAGTGCCCTTAACCGTGTCTTCTTGACATTCTGCATTCCAGTTGATGCTCATCTTTGTTTCGCCGACATTCGAATGTCACTTTCTGCTTTTCTACCTCCTGTTACCAGCTTTACTTCCTCCCAATTTGATCCTTACTTCCAATTTTAAAAGGAAACTGGATGGGTGCTTGAAGTGCATCAAGGCAGCATTTGACTGAGTATGGCATCAAGGAGCCCTAGCAAAACAGGTCAATGGGAATCAGGGGGAAACCCTTCGCTGGCTGGAGTTATACCTAGCGCAAAGGAAGAGGGTTGTGGTTGTTGCAGATCAACCATCTCAACTCCAGGACATCACTGCAGGGGTTCCTCAGGGTAGTGTCCTAGGCCCAACCATCTTCAGCTGCTTCATCAATGACCTTCCTTCAATCATAAGGTCAGAGGTGGGGATGTTCGCTGATGATTGCACAATGTTCAGCACCATTCGTGACTTCTCAGATACTGAAGCAGCCCGTGTAGAAATGCAGCAAGACCTGGGCAATATCCAGGCTTGGGCTGATAAGTGACAAGTAACATTCGCGCCACACAAGTGCCAGGCAATGATCATCTCCAACAAGAGAGAATCAAACCATCTCCCCTTGAATTCCATGACATTACCATCGCTGAATCCCCCACTATGAATATCCTAGGGGCTACCATTGACCAGAAACTGAACTGGAGTAGCCATATAAATACCGTGGCTACAAGAACAGGTCAGAGGCTAGGTATCCTGAGGCGAGCAACTCACCTCCTGACTCCCTGAAGCCTGTCCACCATCTACAAGGCACAAGTCAGGAGTGTGATGGAATACTCTCCACTTGCTTGGATGGGTGCAGCTCCAACAACACTCAAGAAGCTCGACACCATGCAGGACAAAGCAGCCCGCTTGATTGGCACACCATCCACAAACATTCACTCCCTCCACCACAGACGCAAAGTGGCAGCAGTGTATACTATCAACAAGATGCGCTGCAGCAATTCACCAAGGCTCCTTAGACAGCAGCTTCCAAACCCGCGACCTCTATCAACTGGAAGGACAAGTGTAGAAAATGCATGGGAACATCACCACCTGCAAGTTCCCGTTCAAGTCACACACCATACTGACTTCGAATTATATCGCTGTTCCTTCACTGTCGCTGGGTCAAAAATCCTGGAACTACCGACCTCACTGCACTAAGTGTATACCTACCCCAAATGGACTGCAGTGGTTCAAGAAGGCAGCTCGCCACCACCTTCTCAAGGGCAATGTGAGATGGATTTACAAGAACTGCAATACAATTAGCAATGTATTGACAGCTAATAGCAGGAAGTGGAGATTCACCAGGAACAGCAGCAGCAGCAAGAAGGGCAGAGTAAATTACAGGAGCAGTAATGCAATTAAACATGGTTTATATAATTAATAGCTGTATAGCGAGACCTACCAGGGACACCAACAATAGCCAGGATGGGATAGTAAAAATATTGAATTATCTCAAGTGCATACAGGATCCGATCGTTTAATGAGTACCGATCATAATATGTAGAAAGATAGTAAAGATCCGAGGATAAACTCCTGTCCATTGTTGTAACATTCCAATCTATTGTTCTCAGATTCTGATCTATACTCTTCCTCTCTCTGGAGTCACTGATCCCTGTCAGTGTCGAGCGTGATGCTCCCGCTGACACTATGTGATAACACATTGACAGGAGTCCCTTATTAATAGAAAATGAAAACGCTCCAGTGACACAGTTAGGGTCCATGGAGACTAACATTAATTACAGTCACTGAACAAACAGGTTCTGTTAACCCTTTTCATTTCAACTCTTTTTGTACCACAATAAACAATAACATTTACCCAGTCTGGATGGGATGTATAAGGGTTGCTGAGGGAGGGAAAGGTGGAAATAGCAGAGGCACTGGCCAGAATCTTCCAATTCTCCTTGGATATGGGAGTCGTGGCAGAGAACTGGAGGGTTGCCAATATTACACTCTGATTAAGAAAGGAGAGATGTAGTGAACTCTATATTTACTGACAAGTCAATATAACGTCATTGATGTGGAAATTTCTAGAGTTCACATCCCAGGACAAAAGTATTCGCTGCTTGAGAGAGAAAAAAAATGGACCACAAATGGCCAGCAGCAAGGGTCTGGGAAGATAAGTCATGTCTGGTAAATGTCAACAACAACAAATTAAATTTATGTCGTGCCTTTAATGTAATAAAACATCCCAAGATGCTTCACAGGAGCATTATGAAGCAAATGCATTGCAGCAGCTTTTTCGGGAGCAGAGAGTGCGAGCGAGTGAGCAGCTGGGAAGGTCAGTTTGAAAGTAAACTTAATTTCCTTTTGTTTTCGGCGGAGGCCAGGGGGCTGCTGGCAGATATTTCCGGAGCAGAGAGTGCGAGCGAGTGAGCAGCTGGGAAGGTCAGTTTGAAAGTAAACTTAATTTCCTTTTGTTTTCGGCAGAGGCCAGGGGGCTGCTGGGTAAGTAAAACACTATATATTTGGGCGGTTTCTGAACCCGCGACTCCACACCTGTAGCGTCTCCCACCCGCCCTCCTCCTCGAACCAAAAAAAAAGGGCTCGGTGGGGTGTATATAAGGTAAGGCTTTTTCTATTTCTCTGGTTTTATCGTGATTGGTAAAAACTTTTCGTTCCTTTTTCATTTAACAAAGTTAAGTTTAAGATTAAAAATGACAGGAGATCTCAGACCCGTGTCATGCTCCTCTTGCTCAATGTGAGAGCTCAGGGACACGGCTGATGTCCCTGACTCCTTCACGTGCAGGAAGTGTGTCCAGCTGCAGCTCTTGTTGGACCGCATGACGGCTCTCGAGCTGCGGATGGACTCACTTTGGAGCATGCGCGATGCTGAGGAGGTCGTGGATAGCACGTTTCGTTTGTTGGTCACACCGCAGATTAGGATTGCTGAGGGAGAAAGGGAATGGGTGACCAAAAGGCAGAGAAAGAGCAGGAAGGCAGCGCAGGAGTCCCCTGCGGTCATCTCCATCCAAAACAAGTATACCGTTTTGGAAACTGTTGGGGGAGATGGCTCACCAGGGGTAGGCAGCAGCAGCCAGGTTCATGGCACCGTGGCTGGCTCTGCTGTTCAGAAGGGCGGGAAAAAGAGTGGAAGGGCTATAGTCATAGGGGATTCGATTGCAAGGGGAGTAGATAGGCGGTTCTGTGGTCGAAAACGAGTCTCCCGAATGGTATGTTGCCTCCCAGGTGCACGGGTCAGGGATGTCTCAGACCGGCTGCAGAACATTCTGAAGGGGGAGGGTGAACAGCCAGTTGTCGTTTTGCACATAGGCACCAATGATATAGGTAAAAAACGGGATGAGGTCCTCCAAGCAGAGTTTAGGGAGTTAGGAGCCAAGTTAAAAAGTAGGACCTCAGAGGTAGTAATCTCAGGATTGCTAACAGTGCCATGTGATAGTCAGAGCAAAAATGAAAGAATAGTCAGGATGAATGCGTGGCTTGAGAAATGGTGCAGGAAGGAGGGGTTCAGATTTTTGGGACATTGGGACCGGTTCTGGGGGAGGTGGGACTATTACAAATTGGACGGTCGACACCTGGGCCGGACTGGAACCAATGTCCTTGGGGGTGCTTTTGCTAACGCTGTTGGGGAGGGTTTAAACTAATGTGGCAGGGGGATGGGAACCAATTGAGGAGGTCAGTTGACAGTAAGGAGGTAGTAACAAAAATCTGTAAGGAACTAGATAATGAAGTCAGTGTGACTAAGGGGAAGAGCAGGCAGGGAGCAGATGATGAATGTAAAGGGACTGGTGGTCTGAGGTGCATTTGTTTTAATGCAAGAAGTGTAGTAGGTAAGGCAGATGAACCTAGGGCTTGGATTAGTACCTGGGAGTATGATGTTATTGCTATTACTGAGACTTGGTTGAGGGAAGGGCATGATTGGCAACTAAATATCCCAGGATATCGATGCTTCAGGCGGGATAGAGAGGGAGGTAAAAGGGGTGGAGGAGTTGCATTACTGGTCAAAGAGGATATCACAGCTGTGCTGAAGGAGGGCACTATGGAGGACTCGAGCAGTGAGGCAATATGGACAGAACTCAGAAATAGGAAGGGTGCGGTAACAATGTTGGGGCTGCACTACAGGCCTCCCAACAGCGAGCGTGAGATAGAGGTACAAATATGTAAACAGATTATGGAAAGATGTAGGAGCAACAGGGTGGTGGTGATAGGAGATTTTAATTTTCCCAACATTGACTGGGATTCACTTAGTGTTAGAGGTCTAGATGGAGCAGAATTTTTAAGGAGCATCCAGGAGGGTTTTCTAGAGCAGTATGTAAATAGTCCAACTCGGGAAGGGGCCATACTGGACCTGGTGTTGGGGAATGAGCCCGGCCAGGTGGTTGAAGTTTCAGGAGGGGACTGTTTGGGAATAGTGATCACAATTCCATAAGCTTTAAAATACTCATGGACAAAGACGAGAGTGGTCCTAAAGGAAGAGTGCTAAATTGGGGGAAGGCCAACTATACCAAAATTCGGCAGGAGCTGGGGAATGTAGATTGGGAGCAGCTGTTTGTAGGTAAATCCACATGTGATATGTGGGAGGCTTTTAAAGAGAGGTTGATTAGCGTTCAGGAGAGACATGTTCCTGTGAAAATGAGGGATAGAAATGGCAAGATTAGGGAACCATGGATGACAGGTGAAATTGTGAGACTAGCTAAGAGGAAAAAGGAAGCATACATAAGGTCTAGGCGGCTGATGAAAGACGAAGCTTTGAAAGAATATCAGGAATGTCGGGCCAATCTGAAACGAGGAATTAAGAGAGCTAAAAGGGGTCATGAAATATCTTTAGCAAACAGGGTTAAAGAAAATCCCAAAGCTTTTTATTCATATATAAGGAGAAAGAGGGTAACTAGAGAAAGGATTGGATCACTAAAGGACAAAGGAGGAATGTTATGCGTGGAGTCAGAGAAAATGGGTGAGATTCTAAACGAGTACTTTGCATCGGTATTCACCGAGGAGAGGGACATGACGGATGTTGAGGTTAGGAACAGATGTTTGATTACTCTATGTCAAGTCGGCATAAGGAGGGACGAAGTGTTGGGTACTCTAAAGGGCATTAAGGTGGACAAGTCCCCAGGTCCGGATGGGATCTATCCCAGGTTACTGAGGGAAGCGAGAGAGGAAACAGTTGGGGCTTTAACAGATATCTTTGCAGCATCCTTAAACACGGGTGAGGTCCCGGAGGACTGGAGAATTGCTAATGTTGTCCCCTTGTTTAAGAAGGGTAGCAGGGATAATCCAGGTAATTATAGACCGGTGAGCCTGACGTCAGTGGTAGGGAAGCTGCTGGAGAAGATACTGAGAGATAGGATCTATTCCCATTTGGAAGAAAATGGGCTTATCAGTGATAGGCAACATGGTTTTGTGCAGGGAAGGTCATGTCTTACCAACTTAATAGAATTCTTTGAGGAAGTGACAAAGTTGATTGATGAGCGAAGGGCTGTCGATCTCATATACATGGACTTCAGTAAGGCGTTTGATAAGGTTCCCCATGGCAGGCTGGTGGAGAACGTGAAGGCGTATGGCGTCCAAGGTGTACTAGCTAGATGGATAAAGAACTGGCTGGGCAACAGGAGACAGAGAGTAGCAGTGGAAGGGATATTTTCAAAATGGAGACGTGTGACCAGTGGTGTTCCACAGGGATCCGTGCTGGGACCACTGTTGTTTGTGATATACATTAATGATTTGGAGGAAAGTATAGGTGGACTGATTAGCAAGTTTGCAGACGACACTAAGATTGGTGGAGTAGCGGATAGTGAAGGGGACTGTCAGAGAATACAGCAGAATATAGATAGATTGGAGAGTTGGGCAGAGAAATGGCAGATGGAGTTCAATCAGGGCAAATGCGAGGTGATGCATTTTGGAAGATCCAATTCAAGAGTGAACTATACAGTAAATGGAAAAGTCCTGGGGAAAATTGATGTCCAGAGAGATTTGGGTGTTCAGGTCCACTGTTCCCTGAAGGTGGCAACGCAGGTAAATAGAGTGGTCAAGAAGGCATACGGCATGCTTTCCTTCATCGGACGGGGTATTGAGTACAAGAGTTGGCAGGTCATGTTACAGTTGTATAGGACTTTGGTTCGGCCACATTTGGAATACTGCGTGCAGTTCTGGTCGCCACATTACCAAAAGGATGTGGATGCTTTGGAGAGGGTGCAGAGGAGGTTCACCAGGATGTTGCCTGGTATGGAGGGCGCTAGCTATGAAGAGAGGTTGAGTAGATTAGGATTATTTTCATTAGAAAGACGGAGGTTGAGGGGGGACCTGATTGAGATGTACAAGATCATGAGAGGTATAGACAGGGTGGATAGCAAGAGGCTTTTTCCCAGAGTGGGGGATTCAATTATGAGAGGACACGAGTTCAAAGTGAAAGGGGAAAAGTTTAGGGGGGATATGCGTGGAAAGTTCTTTACGCAGCGGGTGGTGGGTGCCTGGAACGCGTCGCCAGCGGAGGTGGTAGATGCGGGCCCGATGGCGTCTTTTAAGATGTATCTAGACAGATACATGAATGGGCAGGAAGAAAAGAGATACAGAACCTTAGAAAATAGGCGACATGTTTAGATAGAGGATCTGGATCGGCGCAGGCTTGGAGGGCCGAAGGGCCTGTTCCTGTGCTGTAATTTTCTTTGTTCTTTGTTCTTTGTTCAAAGTATGACACTGAGCCACAACAGGAGATACAACAGGAGATATGACAGGAGATATGAAGTCAGTTGACCAAACGCTTGGTCAAAGAGGAAGGTTTTATGTGGTGTCTTAAGGGACGAATGTGATGCAGCGTGGCTTTGACAGTGGGATAGTGGCATTCTCACAGAACTGGTAATCCAGAGGCTCAGGCTAATGCCCTGGGGACATGGGTTCAAATCCCACAATTGCAGCTGGTGGAATTAAAAATTCAACGATTTATTACATCCAATTGATAACTAAAAATCTGTAATTTAAAGCTGGACTTAATAATGTTGCCCTGAAAGTATCATCGATTTTTATAACAATCTATCTGGCTGACTAATGTCCTTTAGGAAAGGAGATCTACCATCCTTATCTGTTCTGGTCTCCAGGTAACTCAATGTGCTTCACTTTTAACTGTCCTCTGCAATAATCTACCAAGTCAATCAGTGTCAAGAATAATTATGGATGGACAACAATGATGCAGGAATTGTATTCCAGAGATTTTCATAAGGGTCGTTAAATAGTCTAGGACATAACTCTGGACACAGGTCTTTGTGTCGACATTCCTGGCAATGATAATGTGAATCCTCATGTCCACATATTTAAACAATTGTTGTTCATAAACTGCCATCTTTTTTATTGGTTACTCCATGGTTCAAACATGAGAATTACAGTAAATAATGAGACAGCACTCAAAGCTCAAATTAAACACCAATGCCTCTACTAGATTCAGTAGGAATACTACTAGTTAACAATTATACAAAATCTCCATTCACAATGTACCTGTTCGCAATGCACCCATTCGTCACAAACGTGTTACAAGGAGTCATGCATACATGATAACCCAGTGAGCATTTCTCTCCCTGCTAATCGTTCAGTAACTGACCAAGCTCCTTGACCTTATCACTGAATTACTATCTGCAATGACCTTTACACCTTTCATATCAAGGTGGGCCGCATGTTTCATTGACAAGATCACACTGTCCTATCAACATCCACCGTCAGCTACCATTGTTTAATGAGGTGTCTAATTCTTTGTTCAGATGATGATATGAGAGACTGCCTTGATGTTGAGCATGTGTTTACATTTCCTTCAGTATTTTCATCACCACTTGTGGATGTTACAGATGCCTCAGGATTGTTATCAGCACAAACAATAGCAGATTTCCTTCCTGGTCACATACATATTTTAAACCACAGGACAGTTAAACAATCCAAATTCCTTACATTCCTGACGTCTTGCAAACTGTTACTTAGAGAATTTCTAGTTTATTTGAATTTTAAAACAAGACATACTCTGACATCATTAATTATCTTTAATAAAACTCCAGAATTAAAATATCTATTCTCATGGTGACCATTGTCGATTGTTGTAAAAACACAGCTGGTTCACTAATGTCCTTCAGGGAAGGAAATCTGCCATCCGAACCTGGTCTGGCCTACATGTGACTCCAGACTCACAGCAATGTGGTTGATTCTGAAATGGCCTAGCAAGCTGCTCAGTTGTACGAAACGGCTACAAAATCTAAGATAAACAATGAAACCGGACAGACCACCCGGCATCGACCTAGGCACCAGAAACAACAAAGACAAACTCAGCCCTTTCGACCCTGTAAGGTCCTCCTTACTAACATCTGGGGGCTTGAGCCAAAGTTGGGAGAACTGTCCCACAGACTAGTCAAGCAGCAGAAAGCACAGCCATATTCACCGAATCATCGCTAACAGACAGTGTGCCAGACACTGCCATCACCATCCCGGGTATGTCCTCTCACAGCAGCAGGACAGACCCTTGACTCTAGACCCCATGAAGCTTCACGGCATCAGGTCAAACATGGACAAGGAAACCTCCTGCTGATTATCACCTACCACCCTCCCTCACCTGGTGAGTCAGTAATCCTCCATGCTGAACACCACTTGGACGAAGCACTGAGGGTAACAGGGACACAGAATGATCTCTGGGTGGGGGACTTCAATGTCCATCAGCAAGAATGACTCAGTAGCACCATTAACGACTGAGCTGGCAGAGCCGTAAAGGACATAGCTGCTAGACTGTGTCTGCGGCAGGTGGTGGGGAACGAAAAGGAGGGAAAAACCTATTTGACCTCGTTCTCACAAATTTAACTGTCACAGATGCATCTGTCCATGACAGTATTGGTAGGAGTGACCATCGCACAGTCCTTGTGGAGGCAAAGTCCCGTCTTCACATTGAAGATACCCTTCTTCGTGTTGTGTGGCACTATCACTGTGCTAAATGGTATAGATTTCAAACAGATCCAGCAACCAAAAACTGAGCATCCATTAGGCGCTTTGGGCCATTCGCAACAGCAAAACTGTAATTAAACACAATCTTTAACCTCATGACCCGGCATATTCCCCACTCAACCATTACCATCAAGCCAGGACACCAGCCCTGTTTCAATGAAGAGTGCAGGAGGGCATGTCAGGAACAGCACCAGGCAAACCGCAAAATGAGGTGTCAACCTGGTGAAGCTGCAACACATGACTTCTTGCATGCAAAACAGTGAAGCAGAATGAAATCAACAAGACTAAGTGATCTCACAAACTATGAATCATATCTAAGCTCTGCAGTCCTGCCACATCCAATCGTGAATGATGGTGGACAATTAAACAACCAACAGGAGGAGGTGGCTCCACAAATATCCCCACCCTCAATAATGGGAGAGGCCAGCACATCAGTGTGAAAAATAAGGCTGAAGCATTTGCAACAATCTTCAGCCAGAAGTGCCGAGTTGATGATCGATCTCAGCCTCCTCCTGCTGTCCCCAGCATCACAGATGCCAGACATCAGCCAATCCGATTCACTCCACGTGATATCAGAAAATGACTGAAGGTGCTGGATACTGCAAAGGCTATGGGATTCATAGCACTGAAGGCCTGTGCTCCAGAACTTGCTGTGCCCCTCGCCAAGCTGTTCCGGTACAGCTACAAAACTGGCATCTGGCTGGCAATCTGGAACATTGCCCAGGTGTGTCATAGAGTTATAGAGTTATACAGCACAGAAGCAGGCCCATCGGCCCATCGAGTCTGTGCTGGCCATCCAGCACCCAACTATTCTAATCCCATTTTGCTGGCCCGTAGCCTTGTGTACTATGGAGTTTCAAGTGCTCATCTAAATAGGTTTTAAATGTTGTGAGGGTTCCTGATTCCACCACGTCTTCAGGCAGCGCGTTCCTGATTCCAACCAAACTCTGCGTGAAAGGAAAATTCTTCAAATCCCCACTAAACCTCCTGCCTCTCAACTTAAATCTATGTCCCCTAGTTCTTGACCCCTCCGCTAAGGGAAAAATGTTTCTTCCTATCGAACCTATCAATGCCCCTCATAATCTTGTATACCTCAATCATGTCCCCACTCAGCCTTCTGTCTTCCAACGAAAACAACCCTAGCCTTTTCAATCTCCCTTCATAGGTGAAATGCTCCAGCCCAGGCAACATCCTGGTGAATCTCCTCTGCACCCTCCCCAGTGCAATCGCATCCTTCCTATAGTGTGGTGACCAGAACCTTACACAATACTCCAGCTGTGGCTAAATTAGCGTTTTATATATTATGATGATAACCTCCCTGCTCTTATATGCTATGCATTGGCCAATAAATGCAAGAATCCCATATGCCTTCCTAACCACCTTATCTACCTGTGCTGCTGCAATCAGTGACATATGGACAAGTACACCAAGGTCCTTCTGACCTGCTGTGCTTCCTTGGGTCCTCTCATCCATTGTATATCCCCTTGCCTTGTTAGTCCTCCCAAAATTCATTAACTGTACACAAAAACCAGCACAAGTTGAAACTGGCCAGCTGCCACCCCATCAGTCTACTCTCAATAATCAGCAAAGTGATGGAAGCTGTTCTCATTCGTTCATCGGATGTGGGCATCACTGGCGAGGCCAGCATTTATTGTCCATCCCTAATTGCCCTTGAACTGAGTGGCTTGCTAAGCCATTTCATAGTCAACCACATTGCTGTGAGTCTGGAATCTCATGTAAGCCTGACCAGGTAAGGACAACAGAATTCCGTCCCTGAAGGACATCACTGAACCAGATGGTTTTTCATAAAAATTGACAAAGGTTTCATGGCACCATTAGACCAACAATTTAAATTCCATATTTTGTTAATTGAATTCAAATTTCAATATCTGCTGTGGTAGGATTAGAACTCATGTCGTCAGAGCACTAGCCTGGTCCTCTGGATTACTATGCCAGTGACATTACCACTAAGCCAACACTTCGCCTGGTGTTAACTTTGCCATCAAGCAGCACTTGTTTGGCAATAATTTGTTCACTGACGCTGCGTTTGGCTTCTGCCATGGCCACTCAGCTCC
Organism: Heterodontus francisci; assembly: GCF_036365525.1. Lineage (NCBI taxonomy): Eukaryota > Metazoa > Chordata > Chondrichthyes > Heterodontiformes > Heterodontidae > Heterodontus > Heterodontus francisci. The sequence continues at coordinate 2,594,473 of NW_027142342.1, forward strand.
TGCTCTCAATACAACCTTGGTACAAACATGGACAAAAGAGCTGAACTCAAGAGGTGAGGTGACAATGACTGCCCTTGACATCAAGGCAGCATTGACCGAGTATGGCATCAAGGAGCCGAGCAAAACTGCAATCAATGGGAATCAAGGGGAAAACTCTCCCCTGGTTGGACTCATATCTAACGCAAACGAAGCTGGCTGGGGTTGTTAGAGGTCAATAGGCTCAGCTCCAGGACATCACTGGGGGAGTTCCTCAGGGTAGTGTCCGAGGCCCAACCATCTTCAGCTGCTTCATCAATGATAATCCTTCAATCAAAAGGTCAGAAGTGGGGATGTTCACTGATGATGGCACAATGTTCAGCACCATTCACCATCCCTCAGATACTGAAGCAACCCATGTCGAATGCAGCAATATCTGGACAATATCCAGCTCGGGCTGATGTGTTGATAGGGTTGTTAAGAAGGCGTATGGTGTGTTGGCTTTCAATAACAGGCGGATTGAGTTTAAGAGCCGCGAGGTTATGCTGAAGCTCCATAAGGCCCTGGTTCGACCACACTTGGAATATTGTGTTCAGTTCTGGTCGCCTCATTATAGGAAGGATGTGGAAGCTTTAGAGAGGGTGCAGAGGAGATTTACCGGGATGCTGCCTGTACTGGAGGGCATGTCCTACAAAGGAAGATTGAGAGAGCTAGGGCTTTTCTCATTGGAGTGAAGAAGGATGAGAGGTGACTTGATAGAGGGGTACAAGATGATGAGAGACATTGATAGAGTGGATAGTCAGAGACTTTTTCCCAGGGTGGAAAGGGCTATCACCAGGGGGCATAATTTTAGGCTGATTGGAGGACGGTTTCGGGGTGATGTCAGAGGTAGGTTCTTTACACAGAGATTGGTGGGTGCGTGGAATGCGCTGCCAGCGGTGGTAGTAGAAGCAGATACATTAGGGGCATTTAAACGACTCTTGGATTGGTACATGGATGATAGTAGAATGAAGGATAGATAGTTACTTAAATCTTAGAGTAGGTTAATAGTTCGGCACAACATCGTGAGCCAAAGGGCCTGCACTGTGCTGTACTGTTCTATGTTCTATGTTCTATGTGGCAAGTAACTTTCGTGCCACTCAAGTGCCAGGCAATGACCATCTAAAACAAGAAATAATCTAACCATCTTCCGCTGACTTTCAATGGCATTGCCATCACTGAATCCCCCACGATCAACATCCTGGAGGGTTACCATTGATTAGAAACAAAACGAGAAACTGAACGGGAGTAGCCATATAAATACCGTGGCTACAATAGCAGGTCAGAGGCTAGAAATCCTGTGGCGAGTAATTCACCTCCTAACTTCCTAAAGCCTGTTCACCATCGACAAGGCACAAGTCAGGAGTGTGATGGAATACTCTCCACTTGCCTGGATGTGTGACGCTGCAACAACACTCAAGAAGCTCAGGACCATTCCCGACAAAGCAGCAAACTTGATTGGCACCCCACCGACAATATTCACTCCCTCCACCACTGATGCACAGTGGCAACAGTGTGTACCATCGACAAGATGCACTGCAGCAACTCACCCAAGCTCCTGAGGCAGCACCATCCAAACTCGCGACCTCCACCACCTAGAAGGACAAGAGCACCAGATGCATGGGAACACCACTACCTGCAAGATCCCCTCCAAGTCACACACCATCCTGATTTGGAACTATATCGCCATTCCTTCACTGTTGCTGGGTGAAAATCCTGGCAATCCCTTCCGGACAGCACTGTGGGTGCATCTACCCCACATGTTCAAGAAGGGAGCTCAGCACCACCTTCTCAATGGTAATTAGGGATGTGCAATAAATGCTGGCAGAGCCAGCGACCCCCACATCCCATGAATGAGCGAATAAAATAAATGCCCTGTGTTTAGCTAAAACCCAACAGCTTCAGACACAATCAGTCAACAGTGGGCAGTAGTGGCCGCTGTCTTCAAATACAAAGCTAGATATATCCGTCCTTGTTGGATCAAAACTGTGGGATTGAGTTTATTTTATGATAGGACTGTTAGAACATAGTTGTCATATTCTTCAGGATAACTGTTAAAATAGTATTCTGTATGTAACATAACCACAACGCATGATGTTAACTAAACTTCTGGACAAGTCCTGACCTGTTTAGAACTGTTATTTAAAAGTCGTTAGACTGTGAAGTATCTCAGGGAGACTGTTAGCTTTTTAACTGGTATAAAACTGTAAACAATGCCCTTGTGGCCAGGAAGCTGTGAATTGAGATAAGTGCATATCAATGCCATTAAGTGGTCACTGTGGTTGAACATCCACCGCAGGATGGCACCGGGTCAGATATGACCTTTTGTAAAGGAACTCGTGGAGTCAAGGCAGCTGGAATCTGGAGGCCCCTCCCCCACCACCCACTGAATGACAATGATAATAACTTAAACCAGGCTCGAAGTACCATCATGGAAGTGTAGTTAGTTAATTACTGACCAATCAAATGATCAGAAACGGGCTTTTACCTAATATGGAACAGAACCAAGCTGGGAAAGGTGTATAAATTAGTTCCGATGAAGTGTCACTGACCCGAAACGTTAACTCTGCTTCTCTTTCCACAGATGCTGCCAGACCTGCTGAGTGGTTCCAGCATTTCTTGATTTTATTTCAGATTTCCAGCATCCGCAGTATTTTGCTTTTATTATATTGTATAAATTAGTAACTTGTAAGACCCTAAAAACGCACATCATCATCAAGAAGAAGACAGCAGATAGAGTTCAATGAAGAGACAAGGTTCCACAGATAACCGGAGGTTGAGTACCGGTGTTCCATTGTGAACACAACTGCTGACCACTGCCCTTTGCTCAGTATCACAATTTTGTGCTTTTTGTGGAGAACTTCATTAAGTCTGTGAAGTCTGTGAAAGCAGCCTCGTACACATGTAGTTTTATAGCTAGTCTGAGCTGCAAGTCCCTTTTAGATCTGATCTCCCAACATAGACTGTCATTGTAATTGAGCTAAGTCTAACAATTACATTAAATCAAACCCCGGATCTAACAAGTGGTGCTGAAACCCGGGACTTTGACTACTATGCAAACCGAGGGTGTTGGAGGAAGTTGCATAAACATGGGAACATTCGTTTGACCAGTGAAAATTCTTGCAGGGATAAACTCCTTTGAGGGACAGCAGGTTATACTGACCCAGCGATGTCTCTTTAAATACACATTATGTCACAAAAAGACAACGGGAAGAAGGGTCTCTGGGAAACATATGAGGAACAGTTAAGCATTAAATGTTATATGGACAGTATCCAGTCCCTGTTAGGAGACTGTGTATGGAAGCATGAACACGTTCCATTTAAAAAGATAGTGAAGTTTATCCAGGCACAGGTCTTGGCTAAACATCGGAAAGGTGAAAAGGCTTTAAATCTGACTCCATGTCCAGCATCACTCCGTGCACAGTGCGATGAGGAAGTGATACAGTCACAGGTGAGAGAAATGGTAGCTCAAAGTGAACAGAAACAGCAGCAACAGCAGACACAGCAACATGAGTTACACAATAATCTTTAATGTCACAATACAACAACAGACACTTAAAGCAGTACAGGCTTGTGCAGTTCAGCAGAGGTTAGAGTTAGCAAAGAAACATATTGTTACTGTCACACAGGATAATGTCCAGTGACCCAGAAGTTAGAGGATTCTAGAGGTGTCCTTAGGGAGTTACAGGAGTGACCCCACCAGAAGACAGACCATGCACAGTACAGGTCTAACATTCAGTGACTGTAAACCGAGAGGGGAAAGCAGCACCCAGGCAGCTGTAGCAGCCATCAGAAAAAGCAGAGTATCAGACAGGTGGTACTGAAACGGAGCAGGAGGCCTCGGAGGGGGACGATGATGGAGAAGGATAACACTTAACAGACTGTCCCGTTAAGATTACGCCATTACCAGTTTGTCCCATTAAGTTGATGCCTTTGCCAGTCTGTACCGTTAAGGTGACACCCTTGTCATTTTTTCCCGTTAAGGTAGCGTGCTTGCCAGTCTGTCCCGTTAAGGTGATGCCCATGCCAGTCTGTCCCCTGAAACTGGTGACAACACAGAATAGAACAGTCTGTTGCTCTCAATCCCAACAAGTCACGAGTGCAGTTGAGATATAAAAGGAAAGGAAATGATTTGGAGCCGCAGTGAGGCTGAAACACTGTGTGAGGAAAACAAAAGGAAAAGCTTGTGTGTGAGTTAGTTTCTGTTTGTGTATTTGATGTTTCCAGTTTGATTTCTTTGTCTGTCTCAGGTTAGTCTCTATTAGGGTCAGTTAACCCTCTCTCATCTGGTCCTGCATGTTGTCTTAAAGTAGTTGGTTGTTTAACATGAGTGTACAGTTGGATTTTAAATTGGTGTGAGTGGGGAGGATAAAAGTTACTATAACATGGATGTTGGAATGTTAAATAGCAATTCTATAGCAGCAGCTTTTTCGGAAGCAGTTAGTGCGAGCGAGTGAGCAGCTGGGAAGGTCAGTTTCAAAGTAAACTTAATTTCCTTTTGTTTTCGGTGGAGACCAGGGGGCTGCTGGGTAAGTAAAACGCTATATATTTGGGCTGTTTCTGAACCCGAGACACTACACTTGCAGTGTCTCCCACCCGCCCTCCTCCTCTAACCAAAAAAGAAGGGACTCGGTGGTGTGTAGATAAGGTCAGGCTTTTTCTACTTCTCTTTTTGTTTTATCGTGTGATTGGTAAAAACTTTTCGCTCCTTTTTCATTTAACTAAGTTAAGCTTAAGATTAAAAATGGCAGGAGATCTCAGACCCGTGTCATGCTCCTCTTGCTCAATGTGGGAGCTCAGGGACACGGCTGATGTCCCTGACTCCTTCAGGTGCAGGAAGTGTGTCCAGCTGCAGCTCCTGTTAGACCGCATGGCGGCTCTGGAGCTGCGGATGGACTCACTTTGGAGCATCCACGATGCTGAGGAGGTCGTGGATAGCACGTTTAGCGAATTGGTCACACCGCAGATTAGGATTGCAGAGGGCGAAAGGGAATGGGTGACCAAAAGGCAGAGAAAGAGCAGGAAAGCAGCGCAGGAGTCCCCTGCGGTCATCTCCCTCCAAAACAAGTATACTGTTTTGGATACTGTTGAGGGAGATGGCTCACCAGGGGAAGGCAGCAGTAGCCATGTTCATGGCACCGTGGCCGGCTATGCTGTTCAGAAGGGCGGGAAAAAGAGTGGAAGGGCTATAGTCAAAGGGAATTCGATTGTAAGGGGAGTAGATAGGCGGTTCGGTGGTCGAAAACGAGACTCCCGAATGGTTTGTTGCCTCCCAGGTGCACGGGTCAGTGATGTCTCAGACCGGCTGCAGAACATTCTGAAGGGGGAGGGTGAACAGCCAGTTGTCGTTTTGTACATAGGCACCAATGATATAGGTAAAAAACTGGATGAGGACCTTACAAGCAGAGTTTAGGGAGTTAGGAGCCAAGTTAAAAAGTAGGACCTCAGAGGTAGTAATCTCAGGATTGCTACCAGTGCCACGGGATAGTCAGAGTAGAACTGAAAGAATAGTCAGGATGAATGCGTGGCTTGAGAGATGGTGCAGGAGGGAGGGGTTTCAGATTTTTGGGACATTGGGACCGGTTCTGGGGGAGGTGGGACTATTACAAATTGGACGGTCTACACCTGGGCCGGACTGGAACCAATGTCCTTGGGGGTGCTTTTGCTAAAGCTGTTGGGGAGGGTTTAAACTAATGTGGCAGGGGGATGGGGACCAAATCAGGAGGTCAGTTGACAGTAAGGAGGTAGTAACTAAAGCCTGTAAGGAACTAGATAATGAAGTCAGTGTGACTAAGGGGAAGAGTCGGCAGGGAGCAGATGATGAACGCAAAGGGGCTGGTGGTCTGAGGTGCATTTGTTTCAATGCAAGATGTGTAGCAGGTAAGGCAGATGAACTTAGGGCTTGGAGTAGTACCTGGGAGTATGATGTTATTGCTATGACTGAGACTTGGTTGAGGGAAGGGCATGATTGGCAACTAAATAACACAGGATATCGGTGCTTCAGGCGGGATAGAGAGGGAGGTAAAAGGGGTGGAGGAGTTGCATTACTGGTCAGAGAGGATATCATAGCTGTGCTGAAGGAGGGCACTATGGAGGACTCGAGCAGTGAGGCAATATGGGCAGAACTCAGAAATAGGAAGGGTGCGGTAACAATGTTGGGGCTGTACTACAGGCCTCCCAACAGCGAGCGTGAGATAGAGGTACAAATATGTAAACAGATTATGGAAAGATGTAGGAGCAACAGGGTGGTGGTGATAGGAGATTTTAATTTTCCCAACATTGACTGGGATTCACTTAGTGTTAGAGGTCTAGATGGAGCAGAATTTGTAAGGAGCATCCAGGAGGGTTTTCTAGAGCAGTATGTAAATAGTCCAACTCGGGAAGGGGCCATAATGGACCTGGTGTTAGGGAATGAGCCCGGCCAGGTGGTTGAAGTTTCAGTAGGGGACTACTTTGGGAATAGTGATCACAATTCTGTAAGCTTTAAAATACTCTTGGACAAAGATGAGAGTGGTCCTAAAGGAAGAGTGCTAAATTGGGGGAAGGCCAACTATACCAAAATTCGGCAGGAGCTGGGGAATGTAGATTGGGAGCAGCTGTTTGAAGGTAAATCCACATGTGATATGTGGGAGGCTTTTAAAGAGAGGTTGATTAGCGTTCAGGAGAGACATGTTCCTGTGAAAATGAGGGATAGAAATTGCAAGATGAGGGAACCATGGATGACAGGTGAAATTGTGCGACTAGCTAAGAGGAAAAAGGAAGCATACATAAGGTCTAGGCGGCTGAAGAAAGACGAAGCTTTGAAAGAATATCGGGAATGTAGGACCGATCTGAAGCGAGGAATTAAGAGGGCTAAAAGGGGTCATGAAATATCTTTAGCAAACAGGGTTAAGGAAAATCCCAAAGCGTTTTATTCATACATAAGGAGCAAGAGGGTAACTAGAGAAAGGATTGGCCCACTAAAGGACAAAGGAGGAAAGTTATGCGTGGAGTCAGAGAAAATGGGTGAGATTCTCAACGAGTACTTTGCATCGGTATTCACCGAGGAGAGGGACATGACGGATGTCGAGGTTAGGAACAGATGTTTGATTACTCTAGGTCAAGTCGGCATAAGGAGGGAGGAAGTGTTGGGTATTCTAAAGGGCATTAAGGTGGACAAGTCCCCAGGTCCGGATCTATCCCAGGTTACTGAGGGAAGCGAGAGAGGAAATATCTGGGGCCTTAACAGATATTTTTGCAGCATCCTTAAACACGGGTGAGGTCCCGGAGGACTGGAGAATTGCTAATGTTGTCCCCTTGTTTAAGAAGGGTAGCAGGGATAATCCAGGTAATTATAGACCGGTGAGCCTGACGTCAGTGGTAGGGAAGCTGCTGGAGAAGATACTGAGGGATAGGATCTATTCCCATTTGGAAGAAAATGGGCTTATCAGTGATAGACAACATGGTTTTGTGCAGGGAAGGTCATGCCTTACCAACTTAATAGAATTCTTTGAGGAGTGACAAAGATGATTGATGAGGGAAGGGCTGTAGATGTCATCTACATGGACTTCAGTAAGGCGTTTGATAAGGTTCCCCATGGTAGGCTGATGGAGAATGTGAAGGCGCATGCGGTCCAAGGTGTACTAGCTAGATGGATAAAGAACTGGCTGGGAAACAGGTGACAGAGAGTAGCAGAGGAAGGGAGTTTCTCAAAATGGAGACGTGTGACCAGCGGTGTTCCACAGGGATCCGTGCTGGGACCACTGTTGTTTGTGATATACATAAATGATTTGGAGGAAAGTATAGGTGGTCTGATTAGCAAGTTTGCAGACGACACTAAGATTGGTGAAGTAGCAGATAGTGAAGGGGACTGTCAGAGAATACAGCAGAATGTAGATAGATTGGAGAGTTGGGCAGATAAATGGCAGATGGAGGTCAATCAGGGCAAATGCGAGGTGATGCATTTTGGAAGATCCAATTCAAGAGTGATCTTTTCAGTGAATGGAAAAGTCCGGGGGAAAATTGATGTACAGAGAGATTTGGGTGTTCAGGTCCATTGTTCCCTGAAGGTGGCAACGCAGGTCAATAGAGTGGTCAAGAAGGCATACGGCATGCTTTCCTTCATCGGACAGGGAATTGAGTACAGGAGTTGGCAGGTCCTGTTACAGTTGTATAGGACTTTGGTTCGGCCACATTTGGAATACTGCGTGCAGTTCTGGTCGCCACATTACCAAAAGGATGTGGACGCTTTGGAGAGGGTGCAGAGGAGGTTCACCAGGATGTTGCCTGGTATAGAGTGTGCTAGCTATGAAGAGAGGTTGAGTAGATTAGGATTATTTTCATTATAAAGACGGAGATTGAGGGGGTACCTGATTGAGGTGTACAAAATTATGAGAGGTATAGACAGGGTGGATAGCAAGAAGCTTTTTCCCAGAGTGGGAGATTCAATTACTCGGGGACACGAGTTCAAAGTGAAAGGGGAAAAGTTTAGGGGGGATATGCGTGGAAAGTTCTTTACACAGAGGGTGGTGGGTGCCTGGAACGCGTTGCCAGCGGAGGTGGTAGACGCGGGCATGATAGCGTCTTTTCAGATCTATCTAGGCAGATACATGAATGGGCAGGAAGCAAAGAGATACAGGCCCTTAGAAAATTGGCGACAGGTTTAGATCGAGGATCTCGATCGGCGCAGGCTTGGAGGGCCGAAGGGCCTGTTCCTGTGCTGTAATTTTCTTTGTTCTTTTTCTTTATTCTAATTCCTTTGTGCTGGGAAAGAGAGAGAGACGGCGAGAGAAAGAGAGACAGAGAGAGGGCGGGAGAGAGAGGTCTGGAGGGAAGAGAAATAGAAAGAGAAACACGCATCCATGGATGCGGATGACTCGGACTGAGGTTTACTACAGGATTAATCACTTTGTTTGGAGTTAGAATGTTTACTTGTGAGAATTCACCTCTGTTTTCAGTTTTAATTCCAATTGTTTGAAAGTAATTGGAAGAAAGAACAGATCAAAACAACTGAAGCAATTTATTTCCTTTGTTTTCTTTCTTTTAAAACCCCTTGTTATTCTAATCTTTTAACTTAAGTTTAAAATTGTTAAAATAAACATTGTGAATGGAGAATACAAAGTAAAGTATGGGAAGCTTCCAGCGGCGCTTCTGGCTAAAGATTGTTACAAATGCTTCAGCCTTATCTTTTACACTGATGTGCTGGGCTCCCCCATCATTGAGAATGGGGATATTTGTGGAGCCACCTCCTCCAGTTAGTTGATTAATTGTCCACCACCATTCACGACTGGATGTGGCAGGACTGCAGAGCTTAGATCTGATCCGTTAGTTATGGAATTGCTTAGCTCTGTCTATCGCACAGTACATAATAAAGTTCATCCTCACATTTCCCCTGCATCTCTTACCCAAACCTTATCTCTAGTCCTTGTACCATCACCTTCAGGGAACAGATTTTCTTTGTTTACCTTATCTAAACCTGTGATAATCATGTAAATCTCCTTCATAACTCCCCTTATTCTCCTTTCTACAAGGAAAATAACACTAGATTTACCACAATAACCTTGTACTCAAAATCCCGCATCCCTGGAAACACTCTGGTAAATTTCCTCCACACGCACACAAGCACCGTCACATTCCTCCAAAAGTGTGGTCACCAGAACTGGACGCAGTAGTCTAGTTAAGCTTTATAAAGAGTCAGCATAACTTCCCTGCATTTCTCGGGGTTCTGATCACCATACTGGTCTGGTACAGTGTGAATATGGGTCAGCCCGCCCAGCATACTGATCACCATGCCGAGATGGTACTGTCAGAATATGGGTCAACCAGCCCAGGATACTAATTACCAGGCCGAGATGGTACAGTCACAATATGGGTCAACCAGCCCAGGATACTAAATATATTGCTGAGCTGGTCCAGTGTGAATATGGTGAACAAGCCCAGGATACTGATCACCAGGCTGAGATGGTACAGTCAGAATATGGGTCAACCAGCCCAGGATACTGATCACCATGCTGAGCTGGTCCAGTGTGAATATGGGTCAACCAGCCCAGGATACTGATCACCATGCTGAGCTTGTCCAGTGTGAATATGGGTCAACCAGCCCAGGATACTGATCACCATGCTGAGCTGGTCCAGTGTGAATATGGGTTAACTAGCCCAGGATACTGATCACCATGCCGAGCTGGTCCAGTGTGAATATGGGTCAACCAGCCGAGGATACTGATCACCATGCTAAGCTGGTCCAGTGTGAATATGGGTTAACCAGCCCAGGATACGGATCACCATGCTGTGCTGGTGCAGTCCGAATACAGGTCAAGCAGCCCAGGATACTGATCTCCAGGCAGAGCTGGCACAGTGTGAATTTGGGTCAACCAGTGCAGGATACTGATCGCCATGCCGAGTTGGTACAACGTCAATAAGTGTCAACCCAGCCCAGGATAGAGATCTCCATGCCGAGCTGGTACAATGTCAATGTGGGTCAACCCAGCCCAGGATACTGATCACCATGCCGAGCTGGTACATGTCAATGTGGGTCAACCAGATCAGGATACTGATCACCATTCCGAGCTGGTACATTTGTAATATTCATCTCCTAGTCAAGGATACTGATCACCACGGCGAGCAGTTACAGTCTGAATATTGGCCCTCACGGGCCTGTATGCCAATTTTCCGTCTCCTTAAGGGTAGGTCGGAAGTGTTCCAACAGCCATGCTTCCACCACCATTCTGCCTACTGTCATTCATCAGCCATGTAATGGAAGGTGTCATCAATAGTGCTATCAAGTGGCATTTAATCACCAGTAATCTGCTCAACGATGATCCGTTTGAGTTCCCCTAGATCCACTCATCTCCTAATTTCATTAGAATCTTGGTTCAAACATGGACAAAATAGCTGAACTCCAGAGGTGGGGTGAGAGTGACTGCCTTGGACATCAAGTCAGCATTTGACCGAGTACGGCATCAAGCAGCCCTAGCAAAACTGAAGTCAATGGGTATCAGGGGGGAAACCCTCTGCTGGTTGGAGTGATACCTGGCACAAAGGAAGATGGTTGTGGTTGTTGGAGATCAATTATCTCAGTCCCGGGACATCACTGCAGGAGTTCCTCAGGGTAGTGTCCTAGGCCCAACCATTTTCAGCTGCTTCATCAATCACTGTCCCTCCATCATAAGGTCAGAAATGGGAGTATTTGTGAATGACTGAATCAGGTTTAGTACCATTTGTGACTGCTCAGGTACTGAAGCAGTCCATACCTAAATGCAGCAAGACCTCGACAATATCCAGCCTTAGGCTGATAATTGACAAGTAAAGTTTGCTCCACACAAGTCAGGAGTTCATCGAAATAATCTCCACTTGCCTGGATGGGTGCAATTCCAACAACACTCAGGAAGTTTTACACCATCCAGGACAAAGCAGCCCGATTGATCAGCACTTCATCCACCACATTAAACATGCACTATCATCCAACATAAAAGAGAACCCAAAGATCTTCTAATAGGCAATACAAACATTTGGTCCAGGCATGTAGATATCAATCAGATAGGACGAGGTGAGGTGGTGACTATCCGGGACAAAGCGTGTATATATGCTTCGAGGCACACGGAAGGTTAAAATAGCAAATGATTACTTCGTTTCGCTGTTGGAACAGGAAACTTATAAAATATTAGTGGAAGTGGAGAGAGTAGAGGCAATGGAGAGAGTGAAAATTCAGAGGGAGGAGGTACGGGAAAGGCTAGCTATGTTAGAGCAGATAATCCACCAGGTCTGGATGGTTAAAGGAAGTGGGTATGTAGATAGCAGAAGAGCTTTCCATAATCTTACATTCGTCCATAGATGGGCGAGGTGACAGAAGATTGGAGAGTGGTCAATGTGACACCCTTATACTGGAATGGGTGTAAGGACCGTCCGAGCAACTACAGACCATTCTGTTCAACATGAGTGGTAAGTCAGGGTATAGAAACAATTATCAGGGAAACACTCAAGAGGCACATGGAGAGTGTGAGGGAGAAAATGATGTATTCACCTCACTCGGCATAGATGGCCTTCATCACCTAACGGATACATAAATGGACAGCAGACTCGGAGATGTTGAATATGTCACGTGCTCCCATCTGGAAAGATCCGGATACAGAGAAGTTCAATGAAACTGTGACCTTAACAGCCACTGACAGCTCCGTCCTCACCCTGGTGTCAGGCTCAAGGTCGTGTTGCAGGAGGTGATACAGCTCTGTGACCATCTCCTTATTGAATCAGAGTCACCTCACACACTGCTCCTGGGTTAGGTGTTGGTAGAAAACCCGGGCTGGGTAGGGCAGAGCACACTCCTCCTCCCTGTTTCCACAGCTCCGCTCTCTGCAGACTCTGCTTCATTTGTTGGTCATGCTACAGACCCAGAGACACTGTAACTACAGTCCCCATACCCCGTCCAGAGTTGGGTCACCAAATCCTCTGTCCTCCCTGAATGTCTGCAGCAGCTCACAACACAATTTCCAGAAAACCATCCACAGCACCTCCACTAACTTTACAATAGCAGAAGTAAGTCAAACGCCCCTCAACTGTAAGTTGGATGCCTGGTCCTTTTAACTAACACTAGAGAGTGTTCTTCGTGCTGCTGACTGTATGTTCAGCTGAGAGTGACTAACAGAGGCGGTCAGTGGACATGTACAGACCAAGTTTCAAATACGTGTGTCAATGCTTTCGGAATGCCCTGCTCAGCATGAAACACCACTGGAGAGAAGCCACGAGTGACCGGTAGCGCATCCTACCTTTTTAAGGGTTCTAGGAGCCATAGCTTCAGCACCAGTGGCTCTAAAGAGTCCAAAATTACAGCCACAGAGATATATAGAGGGAGGAAATTCACTTTTAAAATTGAATTGTATCAATATTGCAAGGGAAACAATTTGCAGGAATATGGCAAACTGACTGGTGAATGGGACTAATTGGAGGGGTGAGGTCATAGAGGATTCTGAACACAAGAATAAGAAGAATAGAATTGTGGTGCGACTGGACCAGGAACCATTGTATATCTGTGAGCACAGGGTTAATGGGTGATTGGAATTTGGTGTGAGTTAGGGTACAAGCAGAAAAGATTTCAATGGCTGTGGTTCATGAAGGTTTGTAACTGGGAGACTTGTCGCTTAACATTAGGACAGTCGAGTCTGGTTTTAACAAAGCGACACATAGTGGTTTAAGGAGCATATGGTCTGAGACAGGGGATGATATTATGGAGGTGGCAGTAGACAGGAATGGTGATGGACAGGATGCAGTATTGGAACTCAGCTTAGGGTCAAATCAATCAGCGAGGAAGTGAACAGTTTGTGTCAGCCTCATATATTGGTGGATTCATGAAGTAGAGAATAGAGTTTGCATTGTGGATTGAAAACTATGGCTTCAATCTCCCCAGTGCTGAAATAACAAGGACAGTAACGCAGTTAAACATGTTTTATAGAATTAATAGCTGGACAGAAAGACTTACCAGGGACACCAACAATAGCTAGGATGGGATAATAAATGTATTGAATCATCCGAAGTGCATCATAAATCCGCCATGCTAATGGTATCCAATCATCATCTGCAGTAAGACTATCAAACCAATAGGATAAACTCCTGTCTATTGTTGTAACATTCCAATCTATTGTTCTCATATTCTGAGTCATTGTAACATTCCAATCTATTGTTCTCAGATTCTGATCTGTCCCTCTTTCTGGAGCCGCTGATCCCTGTTAGTGCCGGCGATGATGTTCCCACTGACACTATGGGATAACACATTGAGAGGATCCGCTTATTAATAGAAGATGGAAACCCTCCAGTGACACAATTAGGGTTCATGGAGACTGGCATTAATTACAGTCACTGAACAAACAGGTTCAGTTAACACATATCAATCCAACACAGTTGGTACCATGATAATGAATAACATTTACGCTTTCCAGGTGGATGTATGAGGGCTGCTGATGGAAAGAATGGTTGAAATAGCAGAGGAAATGGCCAGAATCTTACAATGCTCCTAGGAGATGGCAGTGGTGATAGATTACTACAGATTCCTCAATGTATCATCCTGTTTAAAACAAGATAAATGGATAAACTCTGGAATCACAGTTCCAGCAGAATAACATTGATGTAAATTTGGGGAAACTATTACAGACTGTAATCTGGGACAAATCCTTTTTGCCTTGGAGAAACAGGAGTTTCTAAATGACAAGCATCCTGGATATGTTAATGCCAATCATGTCTGACAAACTTGATCGAGTTCTTCAATGACGTCATGGAGCGGCTTGTTGAAGGCAGCATGGCTGATGTTATTTATATGGACTTTCAAATGTCATCTGATCAAGTGCTATCTAATGGATTTGTCTGGAAAACTACAGCCCATGGATTAAAGGGGCAGGGACAGTGTGGATATGACACTGGCTAAGAAACAGAAAGCAGAGAGAAGTTGTGAATAGTTGTTGTTGAAACTGGTTGGGAGTACACAGTAGTTTAGTTTTAGTTTAGTTTAGTTTAGAGATACAGCACTGAAACAGGCCCTTCGGCCCACCGAGTCTGTGCCGACCATCAACCACCCATTTTTTACTAATCCTACACTAATCCCATATTCCTACCACATCCCCACCTGTCCCTATATTTGCCTACCTAAACTAGGGGCAATTTATAATGTTCAATGATCCTATCAACCTGCAAGTCTTTGGCATGTGGGAGGAAACCTGAGCACCCGGAGGAAATCCACGCAGATACAGGGAGAACTTGCAAACTCCACACAGGCAGTACCCAGAATTGAACCAGGGTCGCTGGAGCTGTGAGGCTGCGGTGCTAACCACTGTGCCGCCCGTTTACACTCCCTCTACACTGTACCCATTATACACTCCCAGGACAGGTACAGTGTTTCCCTTTGATCAGTATTAGGATCACTCCTCCTTTTGTCACATATTAATGGCACAGACGTATATATAAATGGCATAATTTCAACGTTTGCAGATGCTGTGGAGCTGGGAAATGTAAATTGTGAGGTGGATAGTCAGAGACTTCAGGAGGACAGAGTTACCAGACCAGGAGCCAATGTAGAACAGCAAGTGCAGGCATGATGGATGAATGGGATTTAGTGTGAATTAGGATACATACAACAGAGCTTTCGATGGGCTCAAGTTTATAAGGAGGGAAGGGAGGATGTAAGTGATGAGAAGATTGGAATAGTTGCATCTGGAGCTAACAAAGGAATGGAAGAGGGATTCAGCAGCAGATTAACCAAGGCAGAAACAGAGACAGGCAATGATATGGAGGTGAAAGTAAGTGGTCTGGCTGATGGAACTGGCAGCTCGGCTCAGAGTTCTATAGGAAGCCTAGGTTGTGCACAAGTTGGTTCAGCCACAGACACTGGCTGTGGAGTGGGATGGACTGGGTGGAGAGGGTCAGTTGAGCGAGGTCATTATGGCGACCGGCAGTGACTGCTCCCATAGTTCAATAACAACACTCAGCAATAGCCAATGAGGCAACAACTTGAGGAACACAAACTCCAGAGATAGACAGCAACTGAAAGAGTTTTAAAATATAAGGACAGAACAGCACAGACACTGTCACAGGGATTAATGTTCAGGAATGCCACACATGCAGAATATTAATCATATTAGTTTAATCTGCTCCCAGGACAGGTACAGTGTGAGGAAGATATAGAGTCAAGCTCGCTCTGCACTGTCCCCATCAAACACTCCCAGGACAGATACAGCACGGGGATTGGCTGGTCAATTTGGAGCACTTCCTGCCAGCAATCAGGGGGAGCAGCTGCACCTGTGCTGCAGCAACTGCAGAGTGGGGAGTGGAGACTGCAGCAACTGGAGATAGGAGACTGGAGAAAGGTGAATACAGAGTGGAGAGAAACTATCAAGGAAGGCTGCAATTGATTTGGAGAGGTGTGTGTCAGGGCACCTGAAAGACTCTTAAGTTTGAACTGTTTGGGGGAGGGAGAAGAGGCCTGAAGACTCAGGGGTGGGGCAGCCAAATCCAGTAGGGGCCCCTGTATTTGTATTGGTGCTTGCACACAGGGAGCTCCCTCACCACCCCAACTGCCTGCTCGGGACAACCGGTGTTGCCCGGGTGAAGAATGTCTTGCTAAAATCAGAAGAGGAGAGTACCGGGCGGCTCCAGCCGTCCCGGGCGAAGAAGCCTCCCCCAACTGGAAGACAACAGACAGTTTTGGACTAATTTTGATAAAGGTGCTCCAACTGGCAGTTGGATCAAACATCCTTTTCAGCCTTTCTCTCCCTTCCTCCACTCAGTCGCCTCAGTCACTTATCCTCCCCTTTTCCTTTACCATCCTACCCCATCCTCCTCTACTCCCACTCCACTTTGTTTAAAGTTAGCTTTTTTTTTTAAATTCTGTAAATTTGTTTTGTTTCTTGGGGGTGGACGTGGCTCTTAGACCCCATGGCAAGACCTCCTTCGCCGGTGGCGGGGCCTTCCCGTACAGATGCTGCTGCAGCTGCTGCAGCTGCACTTGTTGCCCCGTCACGGTTTGCTTTATTAACATCTAAGCATGGGGTCAAGAGCTACATCCACCCGAACATGACTATAGAGGCATGCGTGAAAGCAATGGACGAGGTTGTCGGCCCTTCGGCCATTGTTGCAGCCTCTAAAATATACGGGAAGGCAGTGTTATTCCTGAAGACCGAGTGGGCGGTGTCCCTGGCTCTGAGCAAGGGGCTCACCATGGGCGGGACCTTTCTGCCAGTGGACCCCCTGGAGGCCGCTGCGCAAAGGCTCATTTTATCCAATGTCCCACCCTTCATCCCTGGTTAGCTCCTCCTTCCCCACCTGCACCATCTGGGGGAGGTAAAGACGGGGCTCACCCCAGTCCCGCTCGGTCTTCGGGAGAGCAGCCTCCGACACGTGTACTCCTTCCGCCGCCAGTTATTCATGCAGCTGGCGCGGGAGGAGGTGACAGAGTGCCACTTGAATGTAGAATTCCAGGGGATGGCCTATCGCGTCTTCTGGACCTTGGACGGGGTGCGGTGCCATGTCTGTAAGGAGGTGGGGCATGTTCGTAAGAACTGCCCCAAACTCCCGGCTGCCAACTCCAACTCGGCGGCCCAGGGTGGCGACGCTGCACCTCCTCCCACCCCCCCCCCCTACACCACCACCAGATACCATTCAGTCGGTACCGGAGGCTGTGGTTTTCATGGCCTCCGGCAGGGAGGGGAGTGACCGTCCAAGTGGAAGGAAGGCGCGGAGGAGAAATAAACATCGAGAGGCGCGTCCCCTGGACACCGTGACACTACCCGAGTCTGAGCTCAGCACAAAGCCCGATCTCGGGAAGTCAACTTGCCCCAGGGCTGGGCGCAGGCCCAGTGTGAATAAAAAAAGGAGAGTGTGGATGATATGGAGGTCTCTGAGCCTCCGCACACAACTGGGAAAAAGAGGAGAAGGCACCACTGCACAGAGGTAACAAGGGGCCCTGAGGCGCAGGGCCCATCTGTTGGAGGGGAGCTGTCTCCTGTCTCGGGTCCACAGGTTTCCCTTACCGCCACCACCAAGGCTACAAAGTCCGGGCAGGAGCTCCCTATTCCTCAGGATGGAGGGGAGGGGAAGGCCGCGGGACATGAGGCCCCTCCTGAAGGTGTAAGTGGGGCCCTGCTTGTGGTGGGGGAGCCTGGGGACTCCGCCCATTCTGCCAATGCTACTGGGTCGGATGCCCTGAGTGAAGGGGAGGGCGAGGCCCCAGAGGGTCGGCCCTCCCAGCCGGAATCCACCACCAACCAAGAGACACCCGACACGGTTATAACCGAGAATGCTGCCCCATCTGCTGGGCCTGTGGGTGCTGGCGAAGCGGGAGATGGCCTCCTCTCTCCGCCTCCAGTCTCGGCTCCGGCTGGTTTTCCGGAGTCGGGAACTTCTGTCTCCCCTGGACCACTCATTGTTCTGGGGACGGAGGTGGAGGGGGGTCCTGAAACGCTGGTGCCTGCAGGCTCCAGTTTCACAATAGAACCCAGAGAGGACTCCTCTGCCATCGATCCTGGGGGTAGGATCGTGACGGAGGTGGGACCAGCTGGCGCGGCCGGGACGTTCGCCGCATAGTGTGCGGTGGGCGTGTCGGCCGCTGGCTGTGACAACCCGGAGGAGGATGGGTATTCGGTGTGGGGCGCGGAGGATGACCTTGATTCCATCGCCAGTGATGTGGTGGAGTCCCTCGTACCTCCCACCGAATCTCCTCTCATCCCCACGACGGAACTCTGGGATTTCCTCGTGGTTTGCAGGGGCTGCCGCAATAAAGTTCAGCTGGCCCTCGACCGCTGGTCGAATCTGGCGCTGATCATCCAGTCCTTCTGTGCTGTCCTGAAGATAACGGGCAAGCGCGCGGGCGTGAAACTGGTTGAGAGGCGCCGTTTAAATGTGTTCTTCAATGGGTTGCTGGGGGAGTGGGAAGGCCAGGTGCACTTCCACTCCCTTCTCACAGTGAGCTGTTGGTGACGGATTTTAAGTACCTTTGACATGAAGATAACCATAGCCAGCCTCAACATCAATGGCAGCAGAGGGGCTCACCACAGATTTCACAATGTCTCAGTCCTCAGTGAAGGGAGATACGCGGTGAGCTTTCTGCAGGAAACCCACACCGTTCCGGGAGATGAAGCCACCTGGCTCCTTGAGTGGCAGGGTGGGGTCTACATGAGTCACCTCACCCCTATTTCTAGTGGTGTGGCGATCTTGCTGACCCGTCTTTTCAGCCGGAGATCTTGGGGATCAAGGAACTAGTGCCGGGCCGCTTGCTCCACCTCGCCTGGGTAGCGTGCCGCTCCACTTTGTGAACGTGTACGCACCCAAAACCTGGCGCGTTGCAAGCGCGCTTCTTTGAAGAAGTATCCGTTCTCTTGAGCTCCATCGATAGCGGCGAGTGCATCATCCTCGCGGGGGGATTTTAACTGCACCCTCGAGGTGGGGGATCGCTCCGGTCCCCAGCACGGCCAGGAGTCGGTGGAGAAGTTGAGGGGACTGATCAGCTCCCTTAACTTGGTGGACATCTGGCGGAATCTCCATTCCCGACTCCAGCACCTTCACGTGGAGGTCTGGAGGAGGGGGGTCGCGAATCGATCGCCTCTACATTGCACAGGCTTATGCATTCCACGTCTCGGCGGCCTCCATGTGGCTGGTGCCGTGCTCGGACCACCATCTGGTGTGGGCGGAGATCACTCCGCACCGCACGCGGGCGGGGTCTGCGTATTGGCACTTTAACAACCGGCTGCTGGAGGACGAGCGATTTCGGGACTCGTTCTGTCGATTCTGGGCCTACTGAAGAAGGAAGCAGGGGGGCTTCCCCTCCTTGAGGCTGTGGTTGGATGTGGGCAAGACTCACATCCGTGTCTTCTGTCAGGAGTACGCGAAGTGATCGACCAAGAGGCGGGAAGCCGAGATCGGGCGCATTGAGAGGGAGGTGCTCGACTTGGAGTCCCGCTTCGGTCATGCCGTCGTGGACCCGGCCCTGTGGCAGGTGTACAAAGAGAAGAAGGGCGCGCTGAGGGACCTGCAGCTCATAGGGACCCGAGGTGCGTACGTGAGGATGTGGATCCAGATCCTGGAAGATTTGGACCGCGCCTCTCCCTTCTTCTACTCGCTGGAAAAATGGCGGGGGGTCCGTAAGCAGCTCGTCGAGCTGCTGGACGACGACGGATCCTCCATCACGGATACGGAGGGAATGGGCCTCCTGGTCCGGACTTATTACAGTGCGTTGTTCTCTCCGGATCCGTCCAGCGAGGATGCACGCAGAGTTTTGTGGGAGGACCTGCTGCAGGTCAGCCCGGAGGGCGCTGAAGGATTGGAGGCTCCGCTCACGTTGGCGGAGCTGACTGGCGCCCTCCACCAGCTCTCGAGGGGCAAATCCCCAGGGCTGGATGGGTTGACCGTGGAGTTCCTCAGGGCGTTCTGGGACGTCCTGGGGGACGATTACGCGTGGGTCCTGGGGGAACGCCTGGCGACCGGGGAGATGCCCCTCAAGTGGCACAGGGTGGTCATCGTCCTGCTGCCGAAGAGGGGCGATCTCCGCCTGCTTAAAAACTGGCGTCCGGTCTCCCTCCTCAGCACGGATTATAAGATCTTTGCCCGGGCTATGTCTACCCGCCTGTGCTCCGTGCTGGCCCACATGATCCACCCCGACCAGTCCTACACTGTCCCGGGCCGGTCCATCCAGGACAACATCCACCTGGTCCGGGACCTGATCCATCTTTCCCAGAGGACTGGTCAGTCGGTCGCCTTTCTCTCCCTCGATCAGGAGAAGGCGTTCGACAGGGTGGATCACGATTACCTTTTCGGGACTCTGCGCGCTTTCGGACTCGGGCCGTATTTCGTGGCCCGGGTCCGACTTTTATACGCCGCCTCAGAGTGTCTAGTCAAAGTTAACGGGTCCTTGACGGCGCCCCTTCGATTTGGGAGAGGAGTGCGTCAGGGGTGCCCCATGTCCGGCCAATTGTATACCATCTGCGTGGAGCCCTTCCTGTGCCTGCTTCGCAGGAGGTTGACGGGATTGGCTCTGCGCGAGCCGGCCATGCGGGTCATCCTCTCGGCTTACGCCGACGACGTGCTCCTCGCAATCATAGATCCCGTTGACTTGCGGAGGATGCGCGACTGCCAGCAGACCTTTTCTGCCGCGTCCTCCGCGAGGATCAATTGGGAGAAATGTTCCGGACTCCTGGATGGTCAGTGGCGGGTGGACTCCCTGCCGGAGGTGATGACCCCTTTTGCGTGGAGCACCACGCACCTTCTCTATCTGGGAGTCCACCTTCGCCCCGCTGAGGAAGCCTGGCCGGCAAACTGGCAGGAGTTGGAAGCGAAAGTCACCACTCGGCTGGGGCGCTGGACAGGACTGCTCCGAGTGCTTTCTTACAGGGACCGAGCCTTGGTCATAAACCAACTGGTGGCCTCCATGTTGTGGTACCGGTTGGTCACTTTGGCCCCGCCCCCTGTATTTGCCACCAAGATCCAGAAGAAACTCGTCGATTTCTTCTGGGGCAAGAGGAAACACTGGGTCTCTGCCGCGGTCCTGAGTCTCCCGATCGAGGAGGGCGGTCAGTCGCTGGTTTGCCTCCGCACCCAGGCTCCGACTCTCCGCCTTCGGACCCTGCAGAGATACCTGTACGTCGAGCGTCCTCCCAGATGGTGTGCGCTGGCGATGTATTTTTTCCGCCAGTGTCACTGCCTTCAAGACGACACGCAGCTCCCGGTGGAGTCCGTTAGCCGCGCCTCTCTGAGGGAGTTGCCTGTCTTTTACCGGGATCTTTTCCGAGTCTGGAACATGGTCGCCTCCAGTCAGGGCGCTCCCCCGCCGGCGGAGGTGAGCACCTCGGCTGTCAGGGCGGCCGACTCCGGGGACGGTCCGGCGGGCGGAGGAGTAGCCGAAACCCCCGGGACGCCCCTCACTGCGGGTGGCGAGGAAGCTGACCCCCGCTCGGCCGGAACTGCTCATCGGACCCAGGCCCCGAAACCCTCCTCGGGAGCCGGTCCCACACAACCCGAGCCGCCTCTCGGAAATGCCCTCCGTGCCATTCCAATCGGCGCGGAGGGGTTGCCTGTACGGGCTGCTCCTGCGCACTCTCCACTTCCTCGCCCTCGTCAGCCGGCCCTACACGCCCTGGCGGTCCGCGTTGCCATCTGGCGGCGAGGGGAAACCCCGATGGAGGTCTCTCTACGCGGGAGTCTTCCCCCTTTACATCGGGGACCTGGGGTGGAGGGTGCTGCACAGAGCAGTCCCGTGTAATAGGCTTTTAAGTAGGTTCACGGACTCCCAGGCCACCTGTACTTTCTGCGGCCTGGACGAGTCCGTGTTCCACATTTATACGGAGTGTGCGAGGTTGCAGCCCCTATTTGAGTATCTGAAGGGGCTGCTCCTCAAATTCTGGCTGCACTTCAGTCCCACGCTCCTGATCTTTGGGCACCCGGTGCGGAGGGGCTTGGGCCGGGATGAGGATCTTCTCGTCGGTCTGCTCCTGGGCCTGGCCAAGGTGGCAATTCACAGGTCCAGGTTGCGGGCCGTCGGGGGTCCGTCCTCCCCGATTGCCTGCCCCTCTTCCGCGGTTACGTTCGCGCCCGGGTGTCCCTGGAATAGGAGCATGCGGTGTCCGCTGGTACGCTTGAGGCCTTCCACGACCGGTGGGCACCGCAGGGACTGGAGTGCATTGTCGAAGCCGAGAATGGCATTTTAATTTGAGTTTTTTGTTTATTTATCTGTTTTTAATAAAGTTATTTTAAAAATATAAGTGTGTATATAATGGGGGCCTGAGGAATAAAGGCCCCCTCGACATAATAAATATATAAAAGGGGCCTGGGGTATAAAGGTCACCTTAAAAAAATAAATAAAACGGAGGTTAGATACAGAGTAAAAAAAAAAAAACTGGGATTGGGCCATTGCATGCAGTGTCCGCCGGTACGCTTAAAAAAAGAAAAAAGAAAAAAGAAAAAAAAAAAAACGTGATTAGATGCAGAGTAAATCTCTCTCTACACTGTGCACATCAAACACTCCCAGGACAGGTACAGCACGTGATTAGATACAGAGTAAATCTCTCTCTACACTGTACACATCAAACACTCCCAGTACAGGTACAGCACGTGATTAGATACAGAGTAAATCTCTCTCTGCAGTGTACACATCAAACACTCCAAGGACAGGTACAGCACGTGATTAGATACAGAGTAAATCTCTCTCTGCACTGTACACATCAAACACTCCAAGGACAGGTACAGCACGTGATTAGATACAGAGTAAATCTCTCTCTACACTGTACACATAAAACACTCCCAGGACAGGTACAGCACGTGATTAGATACAGAGTAAATCTCTCTCGACACTGTACACATAAAACACTCCCAGTACAGGTACAGCACGTGATTATATACAGAGTAAATCTCTCTCTACACTGTACACATCAAACACTCCCAGGACAGGTACAGCACGTGATTAGATACAGAGTAAATCTCTCTCTGCAGTGTACACATCAAACACTCCCAGGACAGATACAGCACGTGATTAGATACAGAGTAAATCTCTCTCTACACTGTGCACATCAAACACTCCCAGGACAGGTACATCACGTGATTAGATACAGAGTAAATCTCTCTCTACACTGTACACATCAAACATTCCAAGGACAGGTACAGCACGTGATTAGATACAGAGCAAATCTCTCTCTGCAGTGTACACATCAAACACTCCCAGGACAGATACAGCACGTGATTAGATACAGAGTAAATCTCCCTCTGCACTTTCCACTTAAAACACACCCAGGACAGGTACAACACTGGATTTGGCTGCTGACTAATTGGACTACTGACTGCTGGGTGCACAATGATACTCAGCTGACTGCGAATTGTGGACTGGGAGTTGGAGGCTCGAATTTGGAGGCTGTGTGACCGCTGTAGGGAGAGAGCAATAGAGACAGAGAGGAAGAATTTTCTATCTAGCCATATTCCAAAAGAGGAAAACAGGAGACGAAAAGAACTGACAGCTGTTGTGAGTTTGGTTTTAGTTGAAGCCCTTTCATTGATTGTTGTGGGGAGAGACCTGATGATCTTGGGTGGGGCATCTTTGTTTGAACAGGGAGATCCTTTGTTTAACAGCATCAGAGAGGAGCTTCCTTCCCACCCCAACAATCTAGCCTGCGCTAGCTGGAATTGCCCAAGTGAAGGGACTTTCTCTTTTCCCTCAACACCGGATGTAAAGTGTGCCTGGGGAGCTTACAGCTGTCCCAGCTGAAGACATCGTTCCCCCTCCCGATCCCCCTCCCCTCCCCCCACCCGCAACCCCATCACCAACTGGAAGACCAGCGAAAGGACTGCCTTAAAGAAACACCGACAAAGAGATTGCTTCCTCCTAACCTTTCTCTCCGTCAGCCTCTCTTCCTTAGGACAAAGCCCAGCAAAGTATCTGTATTTCTATTTGTTGTTGTTATTCTATTTCCCCCCTCCTTTGTCTCAAAATATTTTTATTCATCGGTGGGTGTACCTTCCACCCCATGGCTTCACAGTCCTCTCCTGTGGCGGGACTTCCTATGCTGCAGCAGCTGCAGCCACTCCTGTATCCCCATCACCCTTTTAAATCTTGACCTCAAAACATGGGGTGAAGAGTTACAACCACCCAGCCATGACTGCTCAGGCATGCGTTAAGGCAATAGCCGAGGTTGTCGGCCTCTCGTCCATTGTCACAGCCTCAAAGATGTACGGAAAGGCAGTGTTCTTCCTGAAGATGAAGCGGACAGTGGTCCTGGCACTGAGCAGGGGGATCACTGTGGGCGGGGCATTCCTGGCAGTGGACTCTCTGGGGGTCACTGTACAGCATGCGATACTTTCAAACGTCCCGCCCTTTATTCCCAATGACTTCCCCCGACCCCGCTTGCACCGTCTGGGGAAGAAGAGGTCAGGAATCACCCCAGTCCCGCTCAGCCTTTGGGAAAACAGCCACCGACAGGTTTACTCCTTCCGCTGCTAGCTATTCATGCAGCTGGCACGGGAGGATGTCATGGAAGGCCACTTCAATGGGGAGTTCTGGGGGCGGCCTAGTGCATCTTCTGGACTCGGACAGGGTGCTGTGCCTGCAAGGGGGTGTGTCACGTTCGTAAGAACTGCCCCAACCTCCCCGTCGCCAGCGCCACCTCAGCGGCCCAGGGTGGTGCTGCTGTATCTCCTCCCACTCCCCCTACACCTCCAACAGACACTGCTCAGTCGGTCCTGGAGGCTGTGGTTTTCACGACCCCGGTGGGGAATGGGGCGCCCGTCTGAATGGAAGGACGATGTGAAGGAAAAATAAACGCAGAGAGGTGCGTCCCCTGGACACAGTGGCAGAACCTGACCCTGAGCTTAGTCCAGCTCCCGATTTTGGGGAACCCACCTGCCTCAGTGCTGGGCTCAGACCCAGGGTATCCAAACAAAAGGAGGGTGCAGATCTGGAGGCCTCTGATGACATGGAGGTCTCTGAGCCTTCAAGCCCAAGTGGGAAAAAAGAGGAGAATTCACCCCTCTACAGAGGAAACACAGGGCCCTGAGGTACAGGGCCCATCTGCTGGAGGGGAGTGTCTCCTGGTTCAGGTCCCCAGGGTCCTCCACCCACCAGCACCATCAAGGCTGTAAAGTCTGGGTAGGAGATCCCTATCCTTCAGTACATGCAGCCCCTCCTGCAGGAGAACGTGGAGCCCTGCTTGTGGTGAGGGAGCCTGAGGACACTCCTGGAGAAGCATCCCATTCTGCCACTGGGTCGGGTACCCTGAGTGGAGGTGAAGGCGAGGCTCCAAAGGGTCAGCCCTCCCAGCCAAAGTCCACTCCAAACCAGGATGTATGCAGGTATCCACAGGCTTCAGTTGCACAGTAGAAGCCAAAGAGGACTGCCCCACCATCGATCCTGGGGTTGGGATCATGATGGAGGCAGGACTAGCTGGCACAGCCGGGACATCCACCCAACAGTGTGTGGGGTGTGTGTCTGCCAATGGCAGCGACGACCCAGAGGAGGATGGGGACTCGATGTGGGGCACGGAGGACGACCTTTATTCCATCACCAGTGCGGTAGTGGAGTCCCGCTTACCTCCCACCGAGTCTCCTCTCATCCCCACGGTGGAACTCCACGAATTCCTCACGGCATGCAGGGGTTGCCACAATAAAGTTCAGCTGGCGCTCGGCTGTTGGTCGAATCTGGAGCTGATCATCCGGTCGGCCCATATCGCCTTCAAGAAAGCGGGGAAGGGCACGGGAGTGAAACTGGTTGAGAGGCGCTGGTTTATAGTGTCCCTCGATGGGTTGCTGGAGGAGTGGAAGGCGAGGTGCACTTCCGTTTGCTCCTCACAGTCCGATGTTGGTGACGGGTTTCTAAGGACTTTTGACATGAAGATAACCATCGCCAGCCTCAACATCAACGGCAGCAGGGGGTCTCACCACAGATTAGACAATCTCTCAATCCACAGGAAACACACACCGTGCCGGGATACGAATCCAGCTGGCTCCTGGAGTGGCAGGGTGGGGTCTACGTGACTCATCTCACCCAGATTTCTAATGTGGTGACTATCTTGTTGGCCCCAACTTTTAAGTTGGAGATCTTGGGGGGTAAAGGAGCTTGTGCCGGGCCACTTGCACCACCTCGCCATTTGCCTGGGTAGCGTGCTGCTCCACTTAGTGAACAAGCGTGCTTCCTTGAAGAAGTGTCCACTCTCTTGAGCTGTATCGATAGTGGTGAGTATAGCATTCTTGTGGGGGGTGGTTTTTAACTGTACCCTCGAAGTGGGGGATCACTCTGGTCTCCAGCGTGGCCAACCATCGGTGGAAAAGTTGAGGGAACGGATCAGTTCCCACAACTTGGTCCCACATCCGTCATGCTGTCGCTGTCCCGGCCCTGTGACAGGCGTACAAAGAGAAGAACTCACTGAGGGACCTGCACTTGTAAGGTCCCGAGGCTCATACGTGAGCTCGCGGATCCAGATCCTGGAAGATTTGGACCACGCATCACCCTTCTCCTACTCGCTGGACAAATGGCTGGGGGTCCGTCAGCAGCTCCGCTGTCATGGATCTGGAGGCAATGGGCCTCTTGGTCCTCACCTATTGCAGCACGTTGTTCTCTCCGCATCTGTCCAGCGAGGACGTGTGCAGTGTTTTGTGGAAGGACCTGCTGAAGGTCAGCCCAGAGGATGCTAAAGGATTGGAGGCTCTGCTCACGTTGCTGGAGCTGACTGGTGCCCTCTCCCTGTTCTCGAGGCAAATCCCTGGGCTTGTCCGGCTGACTGTGGAGTTTCTCAGGTTATGCTGGGACGCCCTGGGTGGCGATTACACGCGGATCTTGGGGGAAAGTCTGGCGATTGGGGAGATGCCGCTCACGTGGCACAGGGTGGCTGTCATCCTGTTACTGAAGAGTGGAGATCACTTGTTTGAGAACGGGCATAGAGTCTCCCCGCACAGCACGGATTATAAGATTTACTCCGTCCAGGAATTCCCAACACAAAGAGATAAGCATCTCCAGAGACAGTGTACCTACAGTCCCCATACCTCGTCCAGAGTTGGGTCACCTAATCCTCTGTCCTCCCTGAATGTCTGCAGCAGCTCACAACACAACTTCCAGAAAACCATGCACAGCACCTCCACTAACTTTACAATAGAAGAAGAAAGTCAAAGGCCCCTCACCTGTAAGTTGCATGCCTGGTCCTTTTAAATAACACTAGAGGGGGTTCCTCGTGCTGCTGAATGTATGTACAGCTGAGAGTGACTAACACAGGCGGTCAGTGGACATGCACAGACCAAGTTTCAAAGACGTACATCAAAGTTGCTGGAATGGCTGAATGATGTCTCTTCAAACCTCTGCTCACATTAACAGCACATGTTTGGTGAACCTGGACTAGAGCCCTGTCCAGCATGGAGCACTGGAAGTGATCGGAAGCTCATCTCATGCCATTTTATGGATCCAAGCCTCGATGGCGTTGGGCCCAGTGGCGCTGTAGAACTGAAAATCATTTCTGGGCGTAGATGCAGAGAGAACGACCATACGAATTAGCAGCAGAAGTAGGCCATTCAGTCCATCGAGCCTGCTCCACCATTAATAAGATCATGGCTCATCTGTTTGTGTTTCGAATTCCACACTCTCATCTACCCCCGATAAACTTGGATTCTCTTGCCTAACAAGAAACTATCTCCCTCCGCCTTAAAAATATTCAACGACCCCATCTCCAACACCTTCAGAGGCAGAGAGTTCCAAAGTTGCAGAACCCTCTGAGGGGGAAAAAAATCTCCTCATCTCTGTCCAGAAAGGGCGAGTCCGAATGTTCAAACAGTGCCTTTTCAAACAGTTATTTTTAAAGGGGATTTGAAAAAAAGGCTTACAGGCAAACGATTTGCCAGAATGTGGGAATGTGTAGGGGAATGGGACTAATTGGAGTGGTGAAGCCATGGAGGGATTCAAACACAATAATGAGAATATTAAAATGAAGATGCTGCCAGACCGGAAGCCAATGTAGATCAGTGAACACAGGGGTGATGGGTGATCGGGATTCGGTGTGAGTTAGGATACAGGCAGCAGATTTCTGGATGGGCTGTGGTTTCTGGAGGTTTATAACTGGGAGGGTGACCAGGAAAGAATTGAAATAGTCCACTGTGGATTTAACAAAGGTAGGCATGAGTTTTTATGCAGTAGATGGGCTGAGGCAAAGGTGGAGACGGTTGACAGTACAGAGGTGGTAGTAGACAAGGTTGGTGATGGAGAGATCATGGAGATGAACTGAGCTCATGTTTAATTCGAATGCATAGGTTGCAAACTGTCTGGTTCAGCCTCAGATATTGGCCTGGGAGGAGTATATGGTTCGTGGAAAGGGGACGGACGTCCTTATGGTGACCGATCACACGAGCTCCATTCGTCCCAAAATTAAAATTGCAAGAACATTATTTCAGTGAAACAGATTTTGCAGATCTCACAGCGGGAAATACAGACTTACCAGGGGCAGCAACAGCAGCAAATATCATAGAGTAAATTACAAGAACTCTAATACACTCTACCATCTAATAACAATGGTTTATAAGACCTAATATCTGGAGATAGGGATTTTCCAGGAATAAAGGAAGCAGCTAGGTGGGCAGAGTAAATGTCAGCAATGGTATTGCAGTTAAACATGGTTTATTGAATTAAAAGTTAGATAGAACGACTTACCAGGGAAACCTATAATAGCGAGGATGGGATAGTAAATGTATTTCATTATCTTCAGTGCGTACTCGATCCGACTGTTTAATGAGAACTGATCATAATTTGCAGAAAGAAAGTCAAACTCCCAGATGAAACTCCTGCCCATTGTTGTCACAATCCGATCGATTGTTCTCAGATTCTGACCTATTGTTGTGACATTCCAATCTATTGTTCTCAGATTCTGACCCATTGTTGTGACATTCCAATCTATTGTTCTCAGATTCTGACCCATTGCTGTAACATTCCAATCTATTGTTCTCAGATTCTGACCCATTGTTGTGACATTCCAATCTATTGTTCTCAGATTCTGACCCATTGTTGTAACATTCCAATCTATTGTTCTCAGATTCTGACCCATTGTTGTGACATTCCAATCTATTGTTCTCAGATTCTGACCCATTGTTGTAACATTCTAATCTATTGTTCTCAGATTCTGACCCATTGTTGCAACATTCCAATTTATTGTTCTCAGATTCTGATCTATGCTCTCCCTCTCTCTGGAGCCGCTGATCCCTGTTAGTGCCGAAGATGATGCTCCCGCTGACACTATGTGATAACACAAGGAAAGGAGCCCCTTATTAATTGAAGAGCGAAACCCTCCAGTGACACAATTAGGGTTCATGGAGACTGACATTACTTACAGTCACTGAACAAACAGGTTCTGTTACCATCTTTCAATCAAACACTTTTGGTACCACAATAAACTAGACCATTTACCCGATCTGGATGGAATGTATGAGGGTTGGTGAGAGAAGGAATGGTGGAAAGAGCAGACAACTGGGCATGACCTTTCAACTCTCTTTGGATATGGGAGTGCTGACAGAGGACTGGAGTGTTGTTAATGTTAAACCCGGTTTACAAAAAGGAGAGATGGAGTAAACGATGTACTGTCCAGTCAATCTGAAGTCAGTGGAGGGGAAATTTCAAAACCCAGGACAGAAATATTCGTTGCTTGGAAAAACATAGCAGAATAAATTTCAAGTAGCACAGATATGCTAATGCCAATCATGTCTGGCAAACTTCAACAAGAACTGATCCCAGGGTATTTCACAGCAGCATTATGAAACAAAGTCTAACACCAAACCACAAAGGAAGATAGTAGGTTAGGTGACCAAGCTTGTTCAGAGAGTGAGGTTTTAAAGGAATGTCTTAAAGGATAAAAGCGAGGTGGAGAGGTGGAGAGATGGAGCTGTGTAGGGCGGGTATTCCAGAGCTTTGGGCCGAGGCAACTGAAGGTGTGGCCACAATGGTGGAGTAATTAAAATCAGGGATGCACAAGAGGCCAGAATTAGAGGAGCAGAGATATCTCAGAGGTTTGTGGGGCTGGAGGAGATTACAGAGATAGTGAGGGGTGAGGCAACGGAGGGATTGGAAAACAGGAATGTGAATTTTAAAATCAAGACATTGCTTGACTGTGAGCTGATGTCGGTCAGCCATCGGGGAATGGGACTTGTTGTGAGTTAAGAAACAGGCAGCTCTAGCAAGGCTGAGGTCAATGGGACTCAGGAGGAAAACCCTCTGCCGGCAGTAGTCACACCTAGTACAAAGGAAGATGGTTGTGGTTGTTGGAGGTCAATCTTCTCAGCTCCAGGACATCACTGCAGCAGTTCCTCAGGGTAGTGTCCTCGGCCCAACCATGTTCAGCTGCTTCATCAATGACCTTCCTTCAATCATAAGGTCAGAAGTGGGAATGTTCGCTGATGATTGCACAATGTTCAGCACCATTCACGACTCCTCAGATACTGAAGCAGTCTGTGTAGAAATGCAGCAAGACCTGGACAATATCCAGGCTTGGGCTGATAAGTGTCAAGTAACTTGCGCCACACGAGTGCCAGGCAATGACCATCTCCAACAAGAGAGAATCTAACCATCTCCCCTTGACATTCAATGGCATTATCATCGATGAATCCCCAACTATCAACATCCTGGGGTTTACCGTTGACCAGAAACTGAACTGGAGTAGCCATATAAGTACCGTGGCTACAACAGCAGTTCAGAGGCTAGGAATCCTGCGGCGAGTAACTCACCTTCTGACTCCCCAAAGCCTGTCCCCATCTGCAAGGCACAAGTCAGGAGTGTGATGGAATACTCTCCACTTGCCTGGATGGGTGCAGCTCCAACAATACGCAAGAAGTTCGACACCATCCAGGACAAAGCAGCCGCCTGATTGGCACCCCATCCACAAACATTCACTCCCGCCACCACCGATACACAGAGGCAGCAGTGTGTACCATCTACAAGATGCACTGCAGCAACGCACCAAGGCTCCTTTGACAGCACCTTCCAGAGCCACGACCTGTGGCACCTAGAAGGACAAAGGCAGCAAATACATGGGAAAACCATGACCTATAAGTTCCCCTCCAAGTTACACACCATCCTGACTTGGAACTATGCCACCGTTCCTTCACTGACGCTGTGTCAAAATCCTGGAATTCCTTTCCTGACAGCACTGTGAGTGTACCTACCCCACATGGACTGCAGCTGTTCAAGAAGGCAGCTCACCACCAACTTCTTAAGGGCAATTAGGGATGGACAATAAATTCCGGCCTGGCCAGCGATGCCCACCTCCCATGAATGAATTAAAACAACATATACACCCAGGTCCCTCTGCTCCTTCACCTCCTTTAGAATTGTAGCCTTTCTTCTATATTGTGGCTCCATTTACTTCCCATCATGATGAGTCACGTCACATTTCTCCACATTGAACTTCATCTGCCACCTGTCTGCCCATTCCACCAACTTGTCCGTGTCCTTTTGAAGTTCTACACTACCTTGCTCTTAGTTCACAATGCTTCCAAGTTTCGTATTTTCTGCAAAATTTGAAAGCGTCCCCTGTAAACCAAGATCTGGGTCATTAATATATGTCAGGAAGAGAAATGATCCCAACACTGATCCTTGGGGAACTCCACTAGAAACCTGAAATGAAACAGTAAGTGCTGGAATTGCTCAGCAGGTCTGGCAGCATTGGTGGAGAGAGAAGCAGAGATAAACTTCCAGGCCTGTGGCCTTTCATCAGAATTGACAACGGTTAGAAATGTAATAGGTTTTAAGCAAATAAAGCAGGGATGGAGCAGAACAGAACAAAATGGCTGTTGATAGAACAGAGGGTCAGAGAGATTAACTGACGAGGAGGTAATGGAGCAAAGGCAAAGAGAGTGTGCTTATTGAGTGGTGAAAGACAAAGCGTTAGTGCAGAGAGGGTGTTAAATGACAGAATAATGAACAGCCCTAGCTAAAAGCAACAACTTAAAAAATCCAGTTTAAAGATGGCACATGGAAAAATATGATAAAACAAAATAATAATTAAAAGGGTCAGTCATGCTCTGAAATTATTGAACTCAATGTTCAGTCCGGAAGTCTGTAGAGCGCCTAATCAGACAATGAGGTGCTGTTCCTCGAGCTGACGTTGACGTTCACTGGAACACCGCAGCAGGTCAAACACAGATTGGGTGAGTGCTTTGTGGAACACCTCCGCTCAGTCCAAAAGCATGATCTCGAGCTTAGACTCGCTTGTCATTTCAGCACCTTCCACCCCCACCCCTGCTCTCATGTCCACATTTCTGTCCTTGTGTTTACACCCCCCAACCCCGATTTACTTGCTTAAAACCTAATACATTTCTAACCTTTGCCACTTTTGCTGAAAGATCACAGACCTCAAAAGTTAACTCTGCTTCTCTCTCTACAGATGCTGCCAGACCTGCTGAGTATTTCTGGCACTTTCTGTTTTTATTTCAGATTTCCAGCATCGGCAGAATTTTGCTTTGATTCCACAACAAACCTTACTCCAGCCCGAAAAGCATCCATTGATCACTACTCTCTGTTTCCTGTCTCTCAACCAATTTAATTTCATGTTGCTACTGTGCTTTTTATTTGATGAGCTATAACTTTGCTCACAACTCTGTTGGGTGGCACTTTATCAAATGCTTTTTGGAATTCCATTTCCACCACATTAACAACATTGCCCTCATCAAGCTTCCTTTTTACCTCATCAAATAACTCCAGCAAATTAGTTAAACATCATTTCCCCTCAGTAAATCTGTGCTGTTTTTCCTTAATTAACCCACATTTGTCCATGTGCCTATTAATGTTGTCTGGAATATGACACCAATTTGGGCAACAGACTTTCTGAATCTCAGACTGTTACCAAGGAGAGGGATGGAATCCATAGCAAGGGAACAGAGTTGGAGTGGGGAGTGAAACAATGATTTCAGTCTTCCCAATATTTAATTGGATGACATTCCTGCTCATCCAGTACTGGATGTCGGATAAGCAGTTGGATAATTTAGCAGCAGTGGAGGAGTGGAGAGAGGTGGTGCTGAGGTAAACTTGATGGAGTTCTTTGATAAAACAATGGCGATGGTTGATGAGGGAAGGAATGGTGGAAATAGCAGAGGCACTGGCCAGAATCTTTCAATCCTCCTTGGATCTCGGATTGATGACAGAGGACTGGAGGGCTGCAAATGTTAGTCCCTGTTACAAAAGCAGAGATTAGATAAATTCTGTAACTACTGAAGGATGAGGGGTGACATGATAGAGGTTTATAAGATGATCAGGGGAATAGATAGGGTAGACAGTCAGAAACTTTTTCCCCGGGTGGAGCAAAGCGTTACAAGGGGTCATAAATTTAAGGTGAAGGGTGGGAGATATAAGGGGGATGTCAGGGGAAGGTTCTTTACCCAGAGAGTGGTCGAGGCATGGAATGCCTTGCCCGGGGAAGTTGTTGAGTCAGAAACTTTAGGGACTTTCAAAAGGCTTTTGGATAGGTATATGGATAAAGGAGAATGATGGGGTATAGATTAAATTGTCCTTGACAGAGGACAAAGGATCGGCACAACATTGTGGGCCGAAGGGCCTGTTCTGTGCTGTATGTTCTATGTTCTATGTACTGGCCAGTCAATCTAATATTGGTGGTTGGATTTTACTATAAGCCAGAACGCAGCACAAAGATATATCTTTCTTGCAAAAACATGGGATAGTAAATGACAAGCAGCACGGATAGGTTAAGGACAAATCATGTCTGATAGTCTTGATCAAGTTAATTGATGACTTAACTGTGAGTGTTGATGAGGATGGTGTGTTTCCTGTTATGGATATGGACTTTCAAAAGGCCTGTGATCAAATGACATTTCATAGACTTGTTATGAAAAATGGAACACCTGGATTAATGTGACAGTGATAGTGTGGATATGACATTGACTCAGTGACAGAAAGCAGAGAGAAGTCGTGAACGGTCATTGTTCATACTGGGGGAGGGGGTGTATAAAGAGCTGTTTCTCAGGGGTCAGCTGCTGTTCCTGACATCTAGATAGATATATAAATGTTTCAGTCAAGAAAACCCGCCTGATTGGTTCCTTCATAATTGCAACAAAGGTAAAATACTGATTGAGGTGCTCAGAACGTCCACTGCTCAAAAGGAAATAACCCTGTTGCGGTGAAATAAGATATAGGACAAGAGGGGAGCCTGGGACCCCTCCTCACCTCGCTGTAACAGAAATCTGGAGGTTCCAGTGATCGTAAACCAACAAAAAATTAGAAATTGGAAATGGTAAAAACAATTGATCCTGAGAAAATAAAATAAAAATTCAATGCAGGTTTTATTGTGGTTTTCATTGCTGGAACACTAAAATGTCCACATTCGAAACCAATACCTTCAGAAGCCAGAGCATATGAACATACGAATTAGGAGCAGGAGTAGAGACACTAGGTCCCTCAAGTCTGCTCTGCCATTCAATAAGATCATAGCTAATCTGATTCTAACCTCGACTCCACATTACTACCTCGCCCAAATAACCTTATCAAGAATCTGTCTACCTCTGCCTTACAAATACTTTAAGAGTCTGCTTCCACTGTCTTTTGAGGAAGAGAATTCCGAAGACAAACGACCCTCTGAGAGAAAACAATATTCTCCTCATCTCTGTTTTAATTGGGCGACCCCTTATTTTTAAATAGTGAACCTTAATTATAGATACACCCAGAAGGGGAAATCCACCCTGTCAAGACACTTCAGGATCTTATGTTTCAAACAATTCGCCTCTTACTTTTCTTAATTCCAGTGGATATAAGCCTAGCCTGTCCAATCTTTCCTCATACGACAACCCACCCATTCCAGGTATTAGTCTAGTAAACATTCTCTGAACTGCTTCCAATGCATTTACACCCTTCCTTAAATAAGGAGACCAATACTGTACACAGTATTCCAGATGTGGACTCACCAATGCCCTGTATAACTGAAGCATAATCTCCCTACTTTTGTATTCAATTCCCCTTGCAATAAACGATAGCATTCTATTAGCTTGCCTGATAAATTGCTGAACCTGCAAATTAACCTTTGGTGATGCATACACTGGGACTCCCAGATCCCTCTGCATTTCAAAGCTCTGCAATCTCTCACCATTTAGATAATATGCTTCTTTTTTTATTCTTCCTGCAAAAATGGACAATTTTCCACTTTCCCACATTATACTCTTTTTTCCTGGTTTTTCCCCACTCACTTAACCTATCTATATTAATTTGCAGCCTCCTTATGTCCTCTTCACAAGTTGCTTTCTGATTTATCTTTGTGTCATCAGCAAATTTAGCAACCATGCCTTCGGCCCCTTCATCCAAATCATTGATATAAATTGCAAAAAGTTGAGGCCCCAGCACAGATGCCTGTGGCACACCAGTCCTTACATCTTGCCATCCTGAAAATGACCCATTAATGCCTTCTCTCGGTATTCTGTTAGCTAACCAATCTTCTATCCATTCTAACTTCTTACCCCCTTCACCAGGAGATTTCATTTTCGCAAAACCTTTGACGTGGCACCTTATCAAATGCATCCTGGAAATCAATTTACAGTACATCCACCATCCCCCTTTCTCCACAGCACATGGCACATCTTCAATGAATTCCAAAAAGTTGATTAAACATGATTTCCCTTTCATAAAACCATGTTGATTCTGCCTGATTACCTCGAATTTATCTATGTGCCCTGCTATACCGTCCTTCATAATAGCTTGCAACATTTTTCCCAAGACATATGTGATTCTAACTGGCCTGTAGTTTTCTGTTTTCTGTCTCCCTCCATTTCTGACTAAAGGAGTTATATTCGCAATCAAGGAGTTATATACAAAGTGAAGTAACTTGGGACAGGTTAAAAGCCCTGTCTGCTGAAAAGTTGAGTAATGTAGCTGGACAGTTAGGGATTACTCTCCGTCCAAAAGCGAGGAAACCCGAAATCCTTAGACTTGTGGCCAACCATTTTTCACTTGAAACTGAAGACTCAAACAGGGTTAAAATCATAAAACAGATAGAGTAATGTCAGCTAAGGTAAAACTAGAACAGAAGAGACTAGAATTAGAATTCCAGAGAGAGAGAGAAAGAGCAGACTGAGTGCCAAGAAAGGGAAAAAGTAACTGTGTTCCAGAGGGAGAAGGAGGAAAGGGAGCTAAGGAGGCTCAAAAAACTACAGAAAGTCCCAGTACACCCAGTGAAGGCACAGCTAGTGAGGGAGCTGCCCCTAGCTCAGGACCATGTGCTGATCTCTTAAAGTTCTCCCAGTTCATTCCAAAATTCCATGACGAGGATGTGGCAGAATTGTTCATTACTTTTGAAAAGCTTGCAAGCAACTAAAATGTCCGGCGGAGAGCTGGACGCCGTTTATACAAAGTAAAATAACAAGAATAGCACATAAATTTTATATTTGTTGCCAGATGAAAGTTCCTCAGATTATGAGATGACTAAACATGCTTTCCTGGGCGCATATGAGATAGTACTGGAGGAGTCCCAGAAAAAAAATTGGACCCTCCAAAAGCAGCCTGACTAAACTTACCTCGAGTTTGAAAGAGACTCGGAGGGCGGAGCTCCAGAACGGTGAGTGACCTCGGGTGGGAAAAAAAACATGAAAAAGTGACGTCACAGTAAAGCTGTGACCTGATTGGCTGGTGGGGAATCTGTACCGAATTTGAAAACAGTGGTGTTCCACAGGGATCCGTGCTTGGACCACTGTTGTTTGTGATATACATTAATGATTTAGAGGAAAGTATAGGTGGTCTGATTAGCAAGTTTGCAGACGACACTAAGATTGGTGGAATAGCAGATAGTGAAGGGGATTGTCAGAGAATACAGCAGAATACAGATAGATTGGAGAGTTGGGCAGAGAAATGGCAGATGGAGTTCAATCAGGGCTAATGCGAGGTGATGCATTTTGGAAGATCTAATGCAAGAGTGAAATATACAGTAAATGGAAAGTCCTGGGGAAAATTGATGTACAGAGAGATTTGTGTGTTCAGGTCCATTGTTCCCTGAAGGTGGAAACGCAGGTCAATAGAGTGGTCAAGAAGGCATATGGCATGCTTTCCTTCATCGGACGGGGTATTGAGTACAAGAGTTGGCAGGTCATGTTACAGTTGTATAAGACTTTGGTTCGGCCACATTTGGAATACTGCGTGCAGTTCAGGTCGCCACATTTCCAAAAGGATGTAGATGCTTTGGAGAGGGTGCAGAGGAGGTTCTGATAAAAATTGATTAAAACACTAATTAACTAATTAATAAGTAGAATAACTAAACCAGAGGGAGGAGATTACTGTATTTAGACAGCATTTAATATTTATTGTAGAAATCTAGCACTAGGAACCACATAGTGAAGTGTATCATAATTTAGTAAGGATTTAATAAGTATTTATTTATTTTCTATCAATTAACTAATTAGTGATGGAAATGTCTGTTAGAGGGGTGAAGTACTTCACCTGTGAGATGTGGGAAGTCCGTGACTCTTCCAGCGTTCCAGGCGACGACATCTGCAGGAAGTGTACCCAGTTGCAGTTCCTCACAGATGCATGGATCGGTTGGAGCGGCAACTGGATGCACTTAGGAGCATGCAGGTGGCGGGAAGCGTCATAGACAGGAGGTTTAGAGAAGTGGTTACAGCCAAGGTGCAGGCAGATAGATAGGTAACCGCTAGAAGGGGCAGGCAGTCAGTGCAGGACTCCCCTGTGGCTATCCCCCTCTCTAACAAGGAAAGAGACTCCAGGATGGTATGTTTCCTCCATGGTGCCAGGGTCAAGGATGTATCTGAACAGATAGGGGGCATTCTGAAGGGGGAGGGTGAGCAGCCAGAGGTTGTGGTACACATCGGTACCAACGACATAGGCAGGAAGAGTGATGAGGTCCTGCAGTGGGAGTTTAGGGAGTTAGGTAGTAAGTTAAAAAACAGGACCTCTAGGGTTGTAATCTCTGGATTACTCCCTGTGCCACGTGCCATTAAGGCTAGATGTTGGAAGATAGTGCAGCTAAACACGTGGCTGAGCAGCTGGTGCAGAAGGGAGGGTTTCAGATATCTGGACCATTGGGCTCTCTTCAGGGACAGATGGGACCTGTACAAAAAGGACGGGTTGCATCTAAACTGGAAGGGCACTAATATGCTGGCTGCAAAGTTCGCTAGTGTCACTCAGGAGGGTCTAAACTAGTGTGGCAGGCGGGTGGGAACCAGAGCAGGAGGACAGTTAGTGAAGTAAATGAGGAGGACATAGTAAATAAGGCCAGTAGGACTTAGAGGAAGAGCAGGCAGGGAGATGTACTGTGCACAGCGGGAGTGGTGATCTGAAGTGCATTTGCTTCAATGCGAGAAGTATAACAGGTCAGGCAGACGAACTTAGAGCTTGGATTAGTACTTGGAAATATGATGTTGTTGCTATTACAGAGACTTGGTTGAGGGAAGGACAGGAGCAGCAGCTAAATCTTCCAGGCGTTAGAAGCTTCAGACGGAATAGAGGGGGATGTAAAAGGGGTGGAGGAGTTGCATTACAGGTTAAGGAGAATATCACAGCTGTACTGTGGGAGGACAACTGAGAGAGGTCATGCAGCAAGGCAGTATGGGTGTTCTTCCCTCGTGTTGATTCTCCCACCACCTGCCGCAGACCCACTCTCGCAGCCATGTCCTTTAGGACTCGGCCAGCTCGGTCAGTAGTGGTGCTACCGAGCCACTCTTGGTGATGGACATTGAAGTCCCCCACCCAGAGTACATTTTGTGCCCTTGCCACCCACAGCGCTTCCTCAAAGTGATGTTCAACATGGAGGAGTACTGTCATCAGCTGAGGGAGGGCGGTAGGTGGTAATCAGTAGGAGGTTACCTTGCCCATGTTTGACCTGATGCCATGAGACTTCATGGGGTCCGGAGTCGATGTTGAGGACTCCCAGGGCAACTCCCTCCCAACTGTATACCACTGTGCCACCACCTCTGGTTGGTCTGTCCTGCCGGTGGGACAGGATGTACCCGGGGATGGTGATGGCTGTGTCTGGGACATTGTCTGTTAGGTATGATTCCGTGAGTATGACTATGTCAGGCTGTTGCTTGACCAGTCTGTGGGACAGCTCTCCTAACTTTGAGGGAAGGAATGGTGGAAATAGCAGAGGCACTGGCCAAAAGCTTTCAATTCACCTTGGATCTGGGAGTGATGGCAGAGGAAAGGAAGATTGTAAATGTTACACCCTGTTAATATAAGGAGACATTAGATATACCCTGAAACTTCTGACCAGTCCGTCTAATATCGGTGGTTGGAAATTTCGAGAGGCAGTAACCCTGTACAAATATATATCTTTCTTGGAAAAACATGGGATAATAAATGACAAACAGCACGGATAGGTTAATGACCAATCACGTCTGATAATCTTGATAAAGTTCGTTGATGACATAACTGTGGGTGCTGATGAGGATAATGTGTTTCGTATGATGTATATGGACTTTCAAAAGGCCTGTGATCAAATGACATTTCATTGACTTGTTATGAAAAATGGAGCACATGGATTAATGTGACAGTGATAGTGTGGATATGACACTGACTCAGGGACAGAAAGCAGAGAGAAGTGGTGAGCAGACATTAGAATTAGAATTAGAATTGGAATTAGAACATTACAGCGCAGTACAGGCCCTTCGGCCCTCGATGTTGCGCCGGCCTGTGAAACCATCTGACCTACACAATTCCATTTTCATCCATATGTCTATCCAATGACCACTTAAATGCCCTTAAAGTTGGCGAATCTACTACTGCTGCAGGCAGGGCGTTCCACGCCCCTACTACTCTCTGAGTAAAGAAACTACCTCTAACATCTGTCCTATATCTATCACCCCTCAACTTAAAGCTTTGTCCCCTCGTGCTTGCCATCACCATCCGAGGAAAAAGACTCTCACTATCCACCCAATCTAACCCTCTGATTATCTTATGTGTCTCTATTAAGTCACCTCTCCTCCTCCTTCTCTCCAACGAAAACAACCTCAAGTCCCTCAGCCTTTCCTCGTAAGACCTTCCCTCCATACCAGGCAACATCTTAATAAATCTCCTCTGCACCCTTTCCAAAGCT
Source organism: Heterodontus francisci (assembly GCF_036365525.1). Classification (NCBI taxonomy): domain Eukaryota; kingdom Metazoa; phylum Chordata; class Chondrichthyes; order Heterodontiformes; family Heterodontidae; genus Heterodontus; species Heterodontus francisci. The sequence goes on from NW_027142342.1 coordinate 2,634,471, forward strand.
TCCACATCCTTCCTATAAAGCGGTGACCAGAACTGCACGCAATACTCCAGGTCCGGTCTCACCAGAGTTTTGTACAGCTGCAGCATGACCTCGTGGCTCCGAAACTCGATCCCCCTACTAATAAAAGCTAACACACCATATGCCTTCTTAACAGCCCTATTAACCTGGGTAGCAACCTTCAGGGATTTATGTACCTGGACACCAAGATCTCTCTGTTCATCTACACTACCAAGAATCTTCCCGTTAGCCCAGTACTCTGCATTCCTGTTACTCCTTCCAAAGTGAATCACCTCGCACGTTTCCGCATTAAACTCCATTTGCCATCTCTCAGCTCAGCTCTGCAGCCTATCTATGTCCCTCTGTACCCTACAACATCCTTCGGCACTATCCACAACTCCACCGACCTTAGTGTCATCTGCAAATTTACTAACCCACCCTTCTACACCCTCTTCCAGGTCATTTATAAAAATGACAAACAGCAGTGGCCCCAAAACAGATCCGTGCGGTAAACCACTAGTAACTAAACTCCAGGATGAACATTTACCATCAACCACCACCCTCTGTCTTCTTTCAGCTAGCCAATTTCTGATCCAAAGCTCTAAATCACCTTCAACCCCATGCTACCGCATTTTCTGCAATAGCCTACCGTGGGGAACCTTATCAAACGCCTTACTGAAATCCATATACACCACATCCACTGCTTTACCCTCATCCACCTGTTTGGTCACCTTCTCGAAAAACTCAATAAGGTTTGTGAGGCACTACCTACCCGTCACAAAACCGTGCTGTCTATCGCTAATGAACTTATTCTTTTCAAGATGATTATAAATCCTGTCTCTTATAACCTTTTCCAACATTTTACCCACAACCGAAGTAAGGCTCACAGGTCTATAATTACCAGGGCTGTCTCTACTCCCCTTCTTGAACAAGGGGACAACATTTGCTATCCTCCAGTCTTCCGGCACTATTCCTGTCGACAATGACGACATAAAGATCAAGGACAAAGTCTCTGCAATCACCTCCCTCGCTTCCCAGAGAATCCTAGGATAAATCCCATCTGGCCCAGGGGACTTATCTATTTTCATACTTTCCAATATTGATAACACCTCCTCCTTGTGAACCTCAATCCCGTCTTGCCTAGTAGCCTGAATCTCAGTATTCTCCTCGACAACATTTTCTTTCTCTACTGTAAATACTGACGCAAAATATTCATTTAACACTTCCCCTATCTCCTCTGATTCCACACACAACTTCCCACTTCTATCCTTGATTGGCCCTAATCTAACTCTAGTCATTCTTTTATTCCTGATATACCTATAGAAAGCCTTAGGGTTTTCCCTGATCCTATCCGCCAATTACTTCTCGTGTCCTCCCCTTGCTCTTCTGAGCTCTCCCTTTAGATCCTTCCTGGCTAGCTTGTAACTCTCAAGCGCCCTAACTGAGCCTTCACGTCTCATCCTAACATAATCCTTCTTCTTCCTCTTGACAAGCGCTTCAACTTCTTTAGTAAACCACGGCTCCCTCGCTCGACAATTTCCTCCCTGCTTGACAGGTACATACTTATCAAGGACACGCAGCAGCTGCTCCTTGAATAAGCTCCACATTTCGATTGTTCCCATCCGCTGCAGTTTCCTTCCCCATCCTACGCATCTTAAATCTTGCCTAATCGCATCATAATTTCCTTTCCCCCAGCTATAATTTTTTGCCCTGCGGTATATACCTGTCCCTGCCCATCGCTAAGGTAAACCTAACCGAATTGTGATCAGTGTCACCAAAGTGCTCACCTACATCTAAATCTAACACCTGGCCGGGTTCATTACCCAGTACCAAATCCAATGTGGCATCGCCCCTGGTTGGCCTGTCTACATACTGTGTCAGAAAACCTTCCTGCACACACTGGACAAAAACTGACCCATCTAAAGTACTCGAACTATAGTATTTCCAGTCGAAATTTGGAAAGTTATTTGTTCAGACTGGGGGAGTTTCAGTGCTGTTTCTCAGGGGTGTGGATAGATATACAAGTGATAGAGACGTATATGTAAAAAAACATAATTTCAACGCTTGAAGGTGACATGAAACTCATAAATAAGGATGGCAAAGGCGCAGACCACAGAATTATCCAACCTCACAGACGTTGTTTATTTTTAATTTATTCTGGACTGAAATCCAAATGCAAATGTATTTCTCACTCTGTAACATATTTATGTGATTTGCCTGTGAGTGTGTGCGTGAATGTGTACCGCATATTTTTATTATTTTATTTAGAGTCATTTTAGATTTTAAAGTATAATAAACCCACCTCTTGTTTAAATTCAAGAAAAACTGTCCGACTGGTTCTTTCACGATCACAACAATCGGAAAAGGTAAAAAACGCACTTAGGTGGTCAGCACGTTCTTTGCTAAAAAGGAATAAACCCCGTTGCAGTGAAATAAAAGATAGGACATGAGGGGAGTCTGGGACCCCTCCTCACCTGGCTATAACAGAAATGTGGAGGTTCTAGTGATCATAACCCAACGAGAAACCAGAATTTGGACATAGAGTCACAGAGTTATACAGCAAAGAAACAGCCCCTTCAGCCCACTGTGTCTGTGCCTGCCAAGAAGCCTATCCATTCTAATCCCATTTTCCAGCACCTGGCCCGTAACCTTTTAAGCTATGGCATTTCAAGTGCTCATCTAACTACTTCTAAAATGTTCCTGCCTCTACCACCGCTTCTGGAAGCCAACCACACTCTGGGTGAATTACTTTTTTGCTCAAATCCCCTCTAAACCTCCTGCCCCTTAACTTAAATCAATGCCCCATGGTTATTGACCCCTCCACTAAGGGAAAATTTCTTCCCACCTACCCTATCTATGCCCCTCATAATTTTTCGAGCTTTCTGTTTCTCTCCCTTTTTGTATAAAGGAGTTATAGTCGCAATAAAGGAGTTACATACGTTGATAAGTTGAATAACATTGCTTGTCAAGAAAGTGAGAAGTAAGAGTGTTCCAGAAGGAGAAGGAAGAAAGGGAGTTAAGGTGGCTCAAATAACTAGAGGAAGACCCAGTACACCCAGTGAAGGCACAGCTAGTGAGGGAACTACCCCGAGCGAAGGACCATGTGCTGAAATCTTAAAGTTCTCCCAGTTCATTCCAAAGTTCAATGAGGAGGATGTGGCAGAATTTTTCATCACTTTTGAAAATCTTGCAAAATAGCTGAAATGATCGGCAGAGAGACAGACACAGTTTTTACAAAGGAAAGTAACAGGAAAAGCACACGTGGTTTATTCACTGTTACCAGATCAACATTTATCACATCATGAGATGACTATAAATGCTATCCTGGGTGCATATGCGACAGTACCAGAAGTGTACCATCAAATATTCCGACCCCTCAGAAAGCAGCCTCACTAAACTGACCTCGAGTTTGAAAGAGTTAAGCAGCTTAGGAATTTCGGAACATAGGAGCTGAAGTAGGCCATTCAGCCTTTCGAGCCAGTTCCACCATTCAATATGATCATGGCTGATCATCCATTTCAATGCCTTTTCCCCACACTATCCTCGTATCCCTTTATGTCATTGGCATTTAGAAAACTGTCAATCTTTGCTTTAAACAGACTCAATGACTGAGCTTCCACAGCTCTCTGGGGCAGAGAATTCCAAAGATTCATAACCCTCTGAGTAAAGAAATTCCTTCTCATCTCCGTCCTAAGTGGCTTCTTTTTTTTATTTATTCATGGGATGAGGGCGTCACTGGCCAGGCCAGCATTTCTTGCCCATCCCTAATTGCCCTTGAGAAGGTGGTGGTGAGCTACCTTCTTGAACCGCTGCAGTCCATGTGGGTTCGGTACACCCACAGTGCTGTTAGGAAGGGAGTTCCAGGATTTTGAACCAGCAGCAGTGATGGAACGGCGATATAGTTCCAAGTCAGGAAGATGTGTGACTTGGAGGGGCTGAATCCATCCAGGCAAGTGGAGGGTATTCCATCACACTCCTGACTGGTGCCTTGTAGACGGTGGACAGGCTTTGGGGAGTCAGGAGGTGAGTTACTCGCCGTAGGATTCCAAGCCTCTGACCTGCTCTTGTAGCCACGGTATTTATATGGCCACTCCTGTTCAGTTTCTGGTCAATGATAGCCCCGAGGATGTTGATAGTGGGGATTCAGCGATGGGAATGCCGTTGAATGCCAAGGGGAGATGGTTAGATTATCTCTTGTTGGAGATGGTCATTGCCTGGCACTTGTGTGGCGTGAATGTTACTTGCCACTTTTCAGTCCAAGCCTGGATATTGTCCTGGTCTTGCTGCATTTCTACACAGACTGCTTCAGTATCTGAGGAGTCACGAATGGTGCTGAACATTGTGCAATCATCAGCGAACATCCCCACTTCTGACATTATGATTGAAGGAAGGTCATTGATGAAGCAGTTGAAGATGGTGGGGCCTAGGACACTACCCTGAGGAACTCCTGCAGTGATGTCCTGAAGATCAGATGATTGACCTCCAACAACCACAACCATCTTCCTTTGTGCTAGGTATGACTCCAGCCAGTGGAGGGTTTTTTCCTGATTCCCATTGACCTCAGTTTTGTGAGGGCTCCTTCATGCCATACTCAGTCAAATGCTGCCTTGATGTCAAGGTCAGTCACTCTCACCTCATCTCTTGAGTTCAACTCTTTAGTCCATGTTTGAACCAAGGCTGTAATGAGGTCAGGAGCTGAGTGGGCGTGGCGGAACCCAAACTATGCGTCACTGAGCAGGTTATTGCTGAGCAAGTGCTGCTTGATGGCACTGTTGATGATACCTTCCATCACTTTACTGATTGATGAGAGCAGGCTAATGGGGCGGTAAATTGCCCGGTTTGACTTGGCCTGCTTTTTGTGTACAGGACATACCAGGGCAATTTTCCACATTGCAGGGTAGATGCCAGTGTTGTAGCTGTACTGGAACAGCTTGGCTAGGGGTGCGGCAATTTCTGGAGCACAGGTCTTCTGTACTATTGCCCGTATATTGTCAGGGCCCATAGCTTTTGCAGTATCCAGTGCCTTCAGTCGTTTCTTGATATCACGTGAAGTGAATCGAATTGGCTGAAGTCTAGCATTTGTGATGCTGGGAACGACAGGAGGAGGCCGAGATGGATCATCAACTCGGCACGTCTGACTGAAGATTGTTGCAAATGCTTCAGCCTTATCTTTCGCACTGATGTGCTGGGCTCCCCCATCATTGAGGATAGGGATATTTGTGGAGCCACCTCCTCCAGTCAGTTGTTTAATTGTCCACCACCATTCTCAGCTGGATGTGGCAGGACTAGAGATTTGATCTGATCCGTTGGTTATGGGATCGCTTAGCTCTGTCCATCGCATGCTGCTTACGCAGTTTGGCATGCAATTAGTCCTGGGTTGTAGCTTCACCAGGTTGACACCTCATTTTGACGTATGCCTGGTGCTGCTCCTGGCATGCCCTCCTGCACTCTTCATTGAAGCAGGGTTGGTCTCCTGGCTTGATCATAATGGTAGAGTAGGGGATATGCCGGGCCATGATATTACAGATTGTGGTTGAGTACAATTCTGCTGCTGCTGATGGCCCACAGCGCCTCATGGATGCCTAGTGTTGCATTGCTAGATCTGTTCGAAATCTATCCCATTTAGCACGATGATAGTGACACACAACACGATGGATGGTATCCTCAATGTGAAGTGTGAAGGCGGGACTTCATCTCCACAAGGACTGTGCGGTGGTCAATCCTACCAATACGGTCATGGCCAGATGCATCTGCGGCCGGCAGATTGGTGAGGCCGAGATCAAGTATGTTCTTCCCCCGTGTTGGTTCCCCCACCACCTGCCGCAGACCCAGTCTAGCAGCCATGTCCTTTAGGACTCGGCTAGCTCGGTCAGTAGTGATGCTACCGAGCCACTCATGGTGATGGACATTGAATTCCCCCACCCAGAGTACATTTTGTGCCCTTGCCACCCTCAGAGCTTCCTCCAAGTGGTATTCAACATGGAGGAGTACTGAGTCCTCAGCTGAGGGAGGGCGGTAGGTGGTAATCAGTAGGAGGTTACCTTGCCCATATTTAACCTGATGCCATGAGACTTCATGGGGTCCGGAGTCGATGTTGAGGACTCCCAGGGCAACTCCCTCCCTACTTTATGCCACTGTGCCACAACCTCTGGTTGGTCTGTCCTGCCGGTGGGACAGGACATACCCGGGGATGGTGCTGGCAGTGTCTGGGACATTGTCTGTAAGGTGTGATTCCGTGAGTATGACTATGTCAGGCTGTTGCTTGACTAGTCTGTGGGACAGCTCTCCCAACGTCGGTCCAATCCCCAAGTTGTTAGTAAGGAGGATTTTGCAGGGTCGACAGGACTGGGTTTGCTGTTTTCGTTTCTGGTGCCTTGGTCGATGCCGGGTGGTCTGTCCTGTTTCGTTCCTTTTTATGGACTTTGTAGCGGTTAGGTGCAACTGAATGTCTTCCTAGGCTATTTCAGAGGGCATCTCTCGTTTTGAAATTGTGTCTGCTTTTTCTAGACTCCCCCACCAGGAGAAACATGTTAGCTGCGTCTACCCTGTCTATCCCTTTAAATATTTTTGTAGGATTCAATGAGATCATCTCTCATTCTTCGAATCTCGGGAGAGTACAGGCCCAGTTTCCACAATCTCTCTTCATAGGACAGTCCCACCATCCCGGGAACAAGTCTGGTGAACCTTCTTTTCACTCCCTCTGTTGTCATAATATCCTGCCTCAGGTAAGGGGACCTTACTGCACACAGTACTCCAAGTGCAGTCTAACCAAGCATCTATACAATTGCAGCAAGACTTCACTACTCCTGTGCACAAATGGTCTTGTGATAAATGCTAACATACCATTAGCCTTCCTAATTGCTTGCTGCACCTGCATGTTATCTTTCAGTGACCTATTGATGAGGACACCCAGGTCCCTTTGTGCATCTGCACTTTCTAATCTCTTACCATTTAAAAAAAATACTCTACACATCTATTCATTCTATCAAAGTGGCTAACCTCACATTTTTCCACATTATACTCCATCTGCCACATTCTTGCCCACTAAGTCTGTCCAAATCCCCTTGAAGCCGCTTTGCATCTTCCTCACAACACACATTCCCACCTAGTTTTGTGTCATCTGCAAAGTTGAAAATATCACTTTGGTCCCCATACCCAAATCATTGATGGATATTGTGAACAGCCTGGGCCCAAGCACTCATCCCTGCAGTACTCCACTTTTCACAGCCTGCCAATGCAAGAATATCCCGTTTATTCCTACTCTCTGTTTCCTGCCTGTTAACCAGTCCTTACTGCATGTCGGTATATTACCTGCTATCCCATGTTCCTTAATTTTGCTTACCAACTTCCTGTAGGGCTCTTTATCAAAAGCCTTCGGAAAATCCACCGGCTCCCCTTTCCTATTCTGATAGTAACATCCTAAAAAAACTCCAACAGGTTCAGCAAGCATGATTTCCCATTTATTAATCCATGTTGCCTATGCCCAATCAGATCCATTTATCGCATACTTCAGAATAGATTCTAGCAATTTCCCCAGTACTGATGTAAGTCTAACAGGTCTGTCGTTCCCAATTTTCTCTTTTCCTCACTTCTTAAATAGTGGGGTGACATTTGCGACCTTCCAATCTGCAGGAAGCGTTCCAGAATTGATAGAATTTTTAAGGATGATCACCAATGCATGAACAATCTCCATTGCTACTTCCGGCAACACTCTGGGATGTAGACTTTCAGATCCTGGGTAACTGACAAACATCAGTCCTATTAATGTCTCCAATAGAAACTTCTTACTAATACTGATTTCCTTCAATTCCTCATTCTCCCAAATCCCTTGGATCTCTAATTCTGGGTGATTTCTTGCATCTTCCTCAGTGAAGACAGACGCAAAATAATCATTTAACTTCTCTGTCATTTCTCTATTTCCCATTATAAATTCTCCTGACTCTGCCTGTAATGGACCCACATTTGTCTGAGCTCAACGTTACTTTTTAACGTATCTATAGAAGATTGTACAGTCTGTTTTGGTGTTTACCTTTGACCAGTAGATGCAGACACTCAAGATACATCCCACATATGACAACCTCAGAGTGGTGATCCTTCTCGAGGAGTTCGAAAACTCGCTCCTCCTTCCTTTAAAACCCACATAGAGGAACAAAAGGTTCAAGGAGCCAGGCATGTTGCAATGCTAACTGACAAATTTTCCCTTGTACATAAGGCCTTACCCCAAAGGGAAACCCTTCCCTATTAACCCCAAAGACCTGAGGTTAAAAGATAGAAGGGTGATTGGAGCCCGAACAGACATGAGCAAGAAGGAAAAGCTGGACACAGAGGGGGGCCTCCTCAGGCTAAATAGGACGGTACTGAGAGCAGGAGTAACGGCCGAAGATCTGTGTGTTTTACACTAATTATTGAGTTGAATAATGGAAATGACGGGGAAACCTGTAGGATTAATCAGTGTCCATCGGATCAGTGCAGGGAAAGCTGCCCGAATGAAAAGCACAGCAGATCAGGCTGTGCCTTTAACTGCGGCAGTCAGACCCAGTAAATCTACCACAGAGAGTGTGGGAAAACTTAACAAAATCCCTGAGAGTTACCAGGTATTTGTATCCCAAGGAAACGTGACCCCATCCCCCTCGACTGAGGCAAGCAAGCCCATAGTCATACTGAGGGATACAGGGGCCACCCAATCTCTGATGCTGGGAAAAGGCATGACCTTCCTCCGAGCATGCAGTGAATGTTAGAGTGTGAGTGAATGGTATCGGAAGACAGTATATGTCCAAACCTTTATATCGGCTGCTCTTGGAGTATGACTCAGTTTCAGGACTGGTAACCATGTGGATTGTACCTAGTTTACCAGTGGATGGGTCGACCTGCTCCTGGGTAATGATCTGACAGGGGAAAAGGTGGCAGCTTCCCTAGTAGTTCCAGGGAGATCAAAAGAGGTTTGGGAGACAGAGCAGTCACAGGAGAAGTTCACTGGCATTCTCCCTGATCATGTGGTGACTCGCTCCATGGCCAAACAATCTCCTGAACTGACACTGCAGATGGATGACCCTACTGTCTGGTTGCCGGAAACCTTCTTTGGGAAGTTAGAGGACACAAAGGATTTTCTAAACAGATCCTCCTTAGTTGAGGCTCAACATCCCGACCCAGTGTTAAATAATAGCACAGACTGTCCAAACCAAAACTGAAGCAGAGGGAGTTCCAGGGTGCTACTATTTAAAGAATGAGGTGCTGACGAGGAAGGGGAGATCTCCTCACAGACCTGCGGATGAAGAGTGGACAGTGGTGCACCAGACAGTGCTGCCGAGGTACCTTAAATAAATATTAAGAATGGTCCACGAGCTTCCAATGACTGGACATGGCAGTGTATGGAAAATCGAAGCCCGCATAAGACAGCATTTTGACTGGGCACAACTCCACAAAGATGTGGTGGAGTTCTGTAAAACTGGTCACATGTGCCAGGTTGTGGGGAAGCCCTGGAAGCCAGGAAACCTGCACCCCTAATTCCCATAGCTGCTATTTGGGAACCCTTCAGCATAGTGCTGTTGGATTGTGTGGGACACCTGCTGAAAACAAGTGGAAAACAAGTGAAAACCAGTATATTCCCAGCATTATGGATGTGGTGACCCGATTCCCAGAGGCCATTCTCCCAAATAACTATCTCTGCCAAGGTAGTGGTGGAGGGGCTAACACAGTTCTTTACCCGATATAGGCCGCTTGCTCAGATCCAGTCGGATCAGGGCACATATTCTCTGTCCAGTATTTTTGAATAGGTCATGGGTATTCTGGACATAACCCAGCTAAAGTCCTCAGCCTACCAGCCACAGTCACAAGGGGCTTTGTAGCGGTACCACCAGACCCTCAAGACAATGATCAGGCCATACTGCTATGAGTAACCCCATGACTGGGACAAAGGGCTGGGATTTCACCTGTTGGTTACCGGGACTTATCTAATGAGTCCACTGGGTTTAGTCTCTTTGAATTAGTTTATGGACACGAGGTGAGAGGTCCTCTTAAACTAATCAAGGAGAAGTTTTTGAGACACAGGGATGTGTCTTCCATGTTAGACCACATTTCCATGTTCTGGGAGCGGCTCAGGGGAGCCTGTGCAATGTCTCAGGAACACCTAAACACCTCCCAGGCAGCTATGAACAGATAAGCAGGCAAAAATGCCAAGGCTAGAACATTTCAGCCCAGAGACCATGTACTGTTACTACTACCAATGCAGCGTGAACCCTGAAAGCCCGGTTCAGTGGTCCATATCGAGTGGCAAAAGGAATAGTCAGGTAAATTATTTAATTGACACTCCAGACCAAAGGCAAAAAAGGAAAGTCTGTGGAGGGGACAGACAAGTACAGATCTGTCAGACAGTCAGAATGGGAGGATTCAAAACGACAGTGAGGATAGGTTAGAGGAGGTCCAGGAGGATTCCCAACCAGAATCCCCTATTCTCCGATTAGCCAACCCTGAAATGTTTGATCAATTGGACCAAACGCTCTCCTCCTTAAATGCAGGTCAAAGAGGCACCCTGAAAAGGTTGCTAACAGCATTTACAGAAAGCTGCAAGGACAAGGACCCTTCCCAAAAAGGCATGCCAATGGTAAGGGAGATGCCTCACCTAGTCGAAGTGCCATAGGAGAGTGCAGTCAAAGCTGGACAGACATTTGCGAGCACTAATGTCACAGAGGACATAGTCCAGATTAGGAAAAATATTCTCCCCATAGTAAAGAGAAAAGGGAAGGGACTATACCCTAAAGTAAACAGCACTTGTGTACCCCACCAGAATGCTCAAAGTCAGGTCAGTGTGGATCTACCCACTGAAGCACCCAATGATCAGATCCCAAACACAAATCTAATCAAACACAACAATTTCAAAGCAGAACTCAGCAAAAACAAAGGCCCAGAGGAAATCTCAGACATCTCACAGGGGCTAAAAAAACAATTTATTACACACTGTCAGTTTAGAGAGAAAGATTATCAAGGTGCAGGAACCTGAATGGTTTAAGCTTCATTGCAGGAGAGAAAAAATCAATGTAATTGTTGATGCAATGTCCAGGGTGAACCCGACATATCCCAGACAAAACTCCAGAAAATTAAATCAGCACAACTGTAACAGACAATGTCAGCTGCAGTAATTCTAAGGGTAATGTGTGAATTTGAGAAGTGATTATTGAGAATGAATGTGTGTTTCTTTCTTTTTCTTCCCACAATTCTGTAATGAAATGTTCCTATCATCACATTTCTTCCCATGTTCTGCAGTGGTGTCAAGATAACACAATATGTCAAATGAGGAATTTAATTCATCGATTAGAAATTTACACTTAACGTTTAGTGGAAAAAAATCCTACAGTTAACCTTGAAAAAACTGGCAGCCAAGATGGCCACCGCAATTGGCATCTGAAACACCTTTTCATATTCCAAGGCCTCCAACATGTCTGATGTGCCTCGACCCAAATCATTGGCTGGCTCCAGTGAATGCATTCCCGAACATTACATTCATTAACACGGCATACAGGGCCCTCCTGACACGTTGACTTTGAAAGAGGAAACACCTCCAAGTGTAAATACTGGTTTCCTGAACCCTGGGGAGATAGAAGTTTCGAACCTTGAATCTCATTATGAGGGTCAAGAGAATAAAGTGAGGCAGTCATGAGACCCTCTGTCCATCTCTGTGAAAGCTGGGAGCTTCCCCTGGACAAAGACAGACAAGTCAGTGATTCAAACTGTGCAGAAGCTGAAGGGCTGTGTCTCCATCTCCCTCTCTCCGTCTCTCTCTCCAGATAACATCACAAGTTAGAAAACCACATGCGACTGTGGGCCTTCCAAGCATACAGATTACGACAAACAGAGACATCAGGGAAAGGAGTAGATTGGAGTCCAGAATAAATATAAAAATAAAATACTCATTCTGTGAGGTTGGACGATTCGGAGGTCATCTGGCCGAAGTTGTATTCTTGAAGTCTTTGGCTGTTGGAAGTGTCCTTTGTGGCTGGCCCACATGGCTCAGGGATTTCTGGGAGGCAGATACACAGAAGGTCAATGAATCTGTGACCTTAACTGCCACTGACAGCTCCGTCCTCACCCTGGTCTGAGGCTCCAGGTTGTGTTACAGGAAGTAACAGTGCTCTGTGACCACCTCCTTATTGAATCAGAGTCACCTCCTGGGTTAGGTGTAGGTAGGAAAAGTGCTCTTAGAAAACCCGGGGTGGGTAGGGCCCCCTCTCCTTTCTCTTTACAGAGTTTCCCCTCTCTGCAGCCTCTGCTCCATTTGTTGGTCATGTTACAGACCCAGAGACACTGTAACTACAGTCCCCATACCTCGTCCAAAGTTGGGTCACCAAATCCTCTGTCCTCCCTGTATGGCTGCAGCAGCTCACAGCACATCCTCCAGAAAACCATCCACAGCACCTCCACTAACTTTACAATAGCAGAAGTAAGTCAAAAGCCCCTCACCTGTATGTTGGATGCTGGTCCTTTTAAATAACACTAGAGGGGGTTCCTCGTGCTGCTGAATGAATGTTCAGCTGAGAGTGACTACCACAGGCGGTCAGTGAACATGCACAGACCAAGTTTCAAAGAAGTACATCAAAGCTGCTGCTATGGTACATTGACATCACTTTCAAATCCACCCTCAAAGGAACAACACATACAAGGTACAATTGAGCGAGAGCCCTGCGCAGTTTGGGACACTGTGCAGGCCACGGTAGAAGTGGCCGGCTGTGAAGACCACGCTGACAGCACAAAGATGATGCGACTGGGCTGGAGCCCCGCTCAGCATGGGATATTGTGCAGACCGCACCGGAAGTGGCCGGCTGTGCGATTCACATCTCTTTATGGATCCCAATTCTGTACTGTCAGCAGCAGTCATGATGCAGAGTCTAAAATCGTGGCTCGGGACACATACAGAGTGAAATAAATTGTCTTTAAAAGGAGAACTGAAAAAAGATTGAAGTCAAAAGAGTTTCAGGAATATGTGAAATGGACAGGGGAAAGTGAATAAATGGAGGGGTGGGCCATGGAGCGATTCAAACACAAGAATGAGAATATTAAAATTAAGGTGTTGCCAGACTGGGAGCCAATGTAGATGAGTGAGCACAGCGGTGATGGGTGATCGGGATTTGGTGTGAGTTAGGATACAGGCAGCAGAGTTCTAGATGGGCTGTGGTTTATGGAGGTTTATAACTGGGAGGGTGACCAAGATGGAATTGGAATAGTCAAGTGTGGATTTAACCGTGACACGGATGAGGGTTTATGCAGCAGATGGGCTGAGGCAGAAATGGAGATGGGTGATTTCACAGAGGTGGTAGTAGGCAAACTTGGTTTTGGAGAGAATATGGAGATGAACTCAGCTCAGGCTTAAATGTAACACAGAAGTTGTAAACAGTCTGGTTCAAGCTCAGATATTGGGCAGGGTGGAGTATGTGCTTCCCAGATAGGGGATGGAGTTTGAGATGGAGACCAATGACACTGGCTTCAGTCTTCCCAAAATTTACATTACAGAACAGTATTTCAGTGAAACAGGGGTTACAGATCTCCTAGCCTGAAACAGAGACAGCAACAGTAGCAGAGAGAGTAAATGACAAGAACTGTAATACAGTTGACAATGGTTTATAGAGCTAATAGCTGAAGATATTCACCAGGCATACAACAGCAGCAAGAAGTGCATAGTAAATTACAGGAGCAGTAATGCAGTTAAACATGGTTTAAAGAATTAATAGTTGGATAGAGAGACTTACCAGGGACACCAATAATAGCCAGAATGGGATAGTAAATGTATTGAATAATCCTCAATGTGAAATAGATACGATCGTTTAATGAGTACCAATCATAATATGTAGAAAGATAGTAAATAACCGAGGATAAACTCCTGTCCATTGTTGTAACATTCCAATCTATTGTTCTCAGATTCTGACCCATTGTTGTAACATTCCAGTCTTTTGTTCTCAGATTCTGATCTATCCTCTCTCTATCTCTCTGGAGCAGCTGATCTCTGTTAGTGCCGGGGCTGATGTTCCCACTGACACTATGGAATAACACATTGAAAGAAGCCCCTTATTAATAGAAGATGGAAAACACAATTAGGGTCCATGGAGACTGACATTAATTACATTCACGGATCAAACAGATTCAGTTAACCCTTTTCAATCCAACATTTTTTGTACCACAATAAATTTGAACATTTACCCAGTCTGGATGGAATGTATGAGGTTCGATGAGGGAGGGAATGGTGGAAATAGCCGAGGCACTGGCCAGAATCTTCCAATCCCCCTTGGATATGGGCGTGATGACAGATTTCCACAGGCTTACACCTCTCTGGGTGAAGAAACTTCGCCTCATCTCAGTCCTTGAAAGTTTTACCCCGTATCCTTAGACTATGACCCCTGGCTCTGGACTCCCCCACCATCGGGAACATCCTTCCTGCATCTAACCTGACAAGTCATGTTAGAATGTTATAGGTTTCGATGAGATCCCTCCTCACTCTTCTGAATTCCAGTGAATATAGTCCTAACCGACTCAATCACTCCTCATACGTCAGTCCCGCCATCCCAGGAATCAGTCTGGTAAAACTCTACTGTACTCCCTCTATAGCAAGAACATCCTTCCTCCGATAAGGAGACCAAAACTACACACAATATTACAAGTGCGGCCTCACCAACGCCCTGAAAAATTGCAGCAAAACATCCCTGCTCCTGTACTCGAATCCTCTCGCTATAAAGGTCAACATAACATTCGCCTTTTTCTACCGAATGTTGCATCTGCATGCTTACCTTCAGTGACTGGTGTACGAGAGCACCCAGGTGTCGCTGCATATTCCCCTCTCTCAGTTAAATGGTCAGCCATTTAATTGTTTTCCATAATAAATGTCCCTGTTTCTGACTGTAACGGACCACCATTTGTCTTCACCAATCTTTTCCGCTTCACATACCTATAGATTCGTTTACAGTCAGTTTTTATGTTCCCTGCAAGTTTACTCTCGAGCTCCATTTTCCACTTGTCAATCAATCCCTTGGTGCTCCTTTGCTGAGTTTTAAAATGCTCCCAATCCTCAGGTCTGTTGTTTTTTTCTGAGAAATTTATTTGCCTCTTCCTTGGATCTAATGCGATCTCTAATTTCCCTTGTAAGCCATGATTTGGCTGCCTTTTCCGTTTTACTTTTGCGCTAGACAGGAGTAAACAATTGTGGCAGTTCATCAATGTGCTCTTTGAATGTTTGCCATTGCCTTTCCACCGTCATCTCTTTAAGTTGTCAATGTATGATCGACAACTCATGCCTCATACCTTCGTAGCTTACTTTATTAAGATTCACGACTCTAGTCTCAGAATCAATTAGGTCACTCTCCATTGCGATGAAGAATTCTATCATATTATGGTCGCTCATCCCCGAGGGATCTGGCACTACTAGATTGTCAATTATTCCTCTCTCATTACACAATAACCAGTCTAGGATGGCCTGTTCTCCAGTTGGTTCCTCAAAGAATTGGCCCCGAAAACCATCCCGCATATTCCCCAGGAATTCCTCCACAGTGTATTCTGACCAATTTAATTTGCCCAATCTATATGCAGATTCAAGAAACCAATAATTACAGATGTTCCTTTATCGCATGCGTCTCTAATTTCCTGTTCAATGCCATTCCCAAATTCAGTACTACAGTCTGGGGGTCTATATGCAACCCCCACTAACGTTTTCTGCCCCTGAGTGTTTCTCAGCTCTACCCATACAGATTCGATAACATCAGAGCTAATATCCTGCCTCACTATTGCGTCCATTTACTCTTTTATCAGCAAAGCAACTCCACGGGGGGTGGAGATAAGCCATTTTAGTGATGGTGTGAATATTTGGTAGGAAGCTCATCTCAAGACATCTCAGGGTTAACTATGTAACTAAGTCTGTGAACAGTTTGGCTTAGTCTCAAACATTTACAAAGGAGAGGGATGGAGTGTGTAACAAGGAAATGTTTGGAGCAGAGACAGAAAACAATGGCTTCAATCTTCTCAATATTTAATTGACATTGCAGATGTGTGAGGTAATACATTTTGAAAGGATGAATGAGGAGAGACAATACAAGTTAAATGGTACAACTATAAAGGTGGCGAAATAACAGAGACACCTGGGGTGTTTGTGTACAAATCTTTGAAGGTGGCAGGAAAGGTTATCTTGACAGTTAATAAATGTATGGGATCCTAGGGTTTATAAATAGAGGCAAAAAGAACAAAAGCAAGGACATTATGTGAAACATATATAAAATACTAGTTCAGCTTCACCTGGAGTCTTGTGTCGAATACTGGGAACCACACTTTAGGAAGGACATGAAGCCTTCGGAGAGGTTACAGAACTGTTTTGCTAGAATTTGTCAAGGCATGAGGGATTACAGTTATGTTGCTGGGGCTGTTCTGCTTTGAGCGAAGAACTTTCAGAGGAGATTTGTTTGAGATGTTTAACATTAGGAAGGATTTAGATAAATTAAATAAAGAGAAACTATTTCCAATGTCCAAGAGACACAGATTTAAGGCGATTGGTAAAAGAAGCAGACATAAGGATTTTTGTTTCTGAGTGGTTTGGATTTGGAATGCACTGTCAGATAGGCTGATGGATACAGATTCAATAGTAGATCCCAAAAGAGAATTGGATAAATATCTGAAGGAGATAAAATGCAAGGATATAGTGAAAGAGCCAGGGAGTGGGACTAACTGGATTGCTCTTTGAAAGGGCCAGCACAGACTTGATGGGCCGAATGACCTCATTCAGCTTGTGCTATTCTATGATTCTATGATGGTTCCCACCAGGACTTTCACAATATTCCTCTCCTTTCACAAAGAGTTTGATAAAGTACCACATAAAAGCCATGTTACCGAATTAGAAACACATGGGATAAAAGGACCAATATCAGCCGTGACTCAGTTTGTCGCTCTCTCCCCTTTCAATCACAAGCTTCTAGGATCAAGTGTCACTGCAGGACTTGATCACAAGAATCAATGCTGACATTGCAGTGCAGTACTGAGGTTGTGTTGCACTGTCAGAGGTGCAGTCTATCGAATGAAACTTTAAACCAAGTTGCAGTCTGCCCTCTCAGGTGGATGTTAAAGATCCCATCGCACTATGTAGAAGCAGAGGAGGGGAATTATTCCCGGTGTCCTGGTCAAAATGTTTCCTTCAATCAACATCACAAAAACAGATCTGATCATTATCACATTGCTGCTTGTGGGATCTTGCTGTGCAGAAATTGTCTGCCTGTTTCCTACATTACAAGAGTGACTTCGATTTAAGAAGTATTCATTGGCTGTAAATCGCTTTGGGACATGCAGTGGTCACGAAAGGCGTTTCATAAATGGAAGTCTGTTCTTTTATTTTCAATGTCAGCATGCGGGAAATTAGCTCAGTGACAGAAAGTAGAGAAAAGTGGAGAATGGTTGTTGTTCAGTCTGGAGGGAAGTACACAGTGGCGATCCCCAGGGTCACAGTTGCTGTATGTTAATGCAATGGGCTTGTGTACAGAGGTGATAATGTCAAATATTTCAGATGGCAGGAAAGGCAGAAATGTTAATAAACAATGAGAAGGATAGTAACACACTTCAGGAGGACAGAGACTGACTGGTGAAATGGGCTGGCGGATGGCAAATATAATTTAACACAGTGAAGTGTGAAGTGAGACATTTGGGTAGGAAGTGTAAGGGAAGGCAACAGAAACAAATGGGTATTGTTTAAATGAGGAGATAGGAACAGAGAGACTTGGTGTGTATTCAGACAGATCTTTGAAGGCCGCACGAAAAGTTGACAAGTTTACGTCTGATATAACAGACATCAGGTAGAAAACACTATTGAGAAGCAGGCTGAATATTGAAGGTCCAGTGGGTAAGTGAAAAAGCAAATAAGTGATGCAAAGAGTGAGCATGAAAAGAGGTGATCATTGAAGGAAATCCGAAAGTTTTCTATAGGCACCTAAATAGTAAAAGGGTAGTAAAAGGAACAATGGAGCGGACTCAGGACCATAAAGGGGATTTGCACATGGAGGCAGATGGTATAGCTGAGGTAACAAATGAATAATTTCCACCTGTCTTTACCAAGGAAGAAGATATGGAATCCTTTCCTTTATTAGCCGAGGTATAGAATATACGAGCAGGGAGGTTATGCTAGAATTGTATAACTCATTGGTTAGGACACAACTTGAGGACTGTGTGCAGTTCTGGTTAGCTCATTACAGAAAAGATGTAATTGCACCAGAGAATTTGTCAGGGTATGAGGGATTACAGTTATGTAGCTGGGGTTGTTCTGCTTAGAGCAAAGATCTTTCAGAGGAGATTTGATTGAGGTGTTTAACATTCGGAAGGATTTAGATAAATTAAATAAAGAGAAACTATTTCCAATGTCCAAGAGACACAGATTTAAGGCGATTGGTAAAAGAAGCAGATATGAGGATTTTTGTTTCTGAGTGGTTTGGATTTGGAATGCAATGTCTGATAGACTGATGGATACAGATTCAATAGTAGATCCCAAATGGGAATTGGATAAATATCTGAAGGAGAAAAAAATGCAAGGATATAGTGAAAGAGCCAGGGAGTGGGATAACTGGATTGCTCTTTGAAAGGGCCAGCACAGACTTGATGGGCCGAATGACCTCATTCTGTATGTGCTATTCTATGAATCTATGATGGTTCCCACCTGGACTTTCACAATATTCCTATTCTTTCACAAGGAGTTTGATAAAGTACCACATAAAAGCCATGTTACCGAATTAGAAACACATGGGATAAAAGGACCAATATCAGCCGTGGCTCAGTTTGTAGCTCTCTCCCCTTTCAGTCACAAGCTTCCAGGATCAAGTGTCACTGCAGGACTTGATCACAAGAATCAATGCTGACATTGCAGTGCAGCACTGAGGGTATGTTGCACTGTCAGAGGTGCAGTCTAGCGATTGAAACTTTAAACCAAGTTGCAGTCTGTCCTCTCAGGTGGATGTTAAAGATCCCATCGCACTATGTAGAAGCAGAGCAGGGGAATTATTCCCGGTGTCCTGGTCAAAATGTTTCCTTCAATCAACATCACAAAAACAGATCTGATCATTATCACATTGCTGCTTGTGGGATCTTGCTGTGCAGAAATTGTCTGCTTGTTTCAAAGAAAAAGAACAAAGAACAAAGAAAATTACAGCACAGGAACAGGCCCTTCGGCCCTCCAAGCCTGCGCCGATCCAGATCCTCTCTCTAAACATGTCGCCTATTTTCTAAGGTTCTGTATCTCTTTTCTTCCTGCCCATTCATGTATCTGTCTAGATACATTTTTAAAAGACTCCATCGTGCCCGCATCTACCACCTCCGCTGGCAATGCGTTCCAGGTTCCCACCACCCTCTGCGTAAAGAACTTTCCACGCATATCCCCCCTAAACTTTTCCCCTTTCACTTTGAACTCGTGTCCTCTAGTAATTGAAACCCCCACTCTGGGAAAAAGCCTCTTGCTATCCACCCTGTCTATACCTCTCATGATTTTGTACACCTCAATCAGGTCCCCCCTCAACCTCCGTCTTTCTAATGAAAATAATCCTAATCTGCTCAACCTCTCTTCATAGCTAGCGCCCTCCATACCAGGCAACATCCTGGTGAACCTCCTCTGCACCATCTCCAAAGCATCCACATCCTTTTGATAATGTGGCGACCAGAACTGTACGCAGGATTCCAAATGTGGCCGAACCAAAGTCCTATACAACTGTAACATGACCTGCCAACTCTTGTACTCAATGCCCCGTCCGATGAAGGAAAGCATGCCGTATGCCTTCTTGACCACTCTATTTACCTGCGTTGCCACCTTCAGGGAACAGTGGACCTGAACACCCAAATCTCTCTGGACATCAATTTTCCCCAGGACTTTTCCATTTACTGTATAGTTCACTCTTGAATTGGATCTTCCAAAATGCATCACCTCGCATTTGCCCTGATTGAACTCCATCTGCCATTTCTCTGCCCAACTCTCCAATCTATCTATATTCTGCTGTATTCTCTGACAGTCCCCTTCACTATCTGCTACTCCACCAATCTTAGTGTCGTCTGCAAATTTGCTAATCAGTCCACCTATACTTTCCTCCAAATCATTAATGTATATCACAAACAACAGTGGTCCCAGCACGGATCCCTGTGGAACACCACTGGTCACACGTCTCCATTTTGAGAAACTCCCTTCTACTGCTACTCTCTGTCTCCTGTTGCCCAGCCAGTTCTTTATCCGTCTAGCTAGTACACCTTGGACCCCAAGCGCCTTCACTTTCTCCATCAGCCTGCCATGGGGAACTTTATCAAACGCCTTACTGAAGTCCATGTATATGACATCGACAGCCCTTCCCTCATCAATCAACTTTGTCACTTCCTCAAAGAATTCTATTAAGTTGGTAAGACATGACCTTCCCTGCACAAAACCATGTTGCCTATCACTGATGAGCCCATTTTCTTCCAAATGGGAATAGATCCTATCCCTCAGTATCTTCTCCAGCAGCTTCCCTACCACTGACGTCAGGCTCACCGGTCTATAATTACCTGGATTATCCCTGCTACCCTTCTTAAACAAGGGGACAACATTAGCAATTCTCCAGTCCTCCGGGACCTCACCCGTGTTTAAGGATGCTGCAAAGATATCTGTTAAGGCCCCAGCTATTTCCTCTCTCGCTTCCCTCAGTAACCTGGGATAGATCCCATCCGGACCTGGGGACTTGTCCACCTTAATGCCCTTTAGAATACCCAACACTTCCTCCCTCCTTATGCCGACTTGACCTAGAGTAATCAAACATCTGTTCCTAACCTCAACATCCGTCATGTCCCTCTCCTCGGTGAATACCGATGCAAAGTACTCGTTTAGAATCTCACCCATTTTCTCTGAGTCCAAGCATAACATTCCTTCTTTGTCCTTTAGTGGGCCAATCCTTTCTCTAGTTACCCTCTTTCTCCTTATATATGAATAAAAGGCTTTGGGATTTTCCTTAACCCTGTTTGCTAAAGATATTTCATGACCCCTTTTAGCCCTCTTAATTCCTCATTTCAGATTGGTCCTACATTCCCGTTATTCTTTCAAAGCTTCGTCTTTCATCAGCCGCCTAGACCTTATGTATGCTTCCTTTTTCCTCTTAGCTAGTCTCACAATTTCACCTGTCATCCATGGTTCCCTAATCTTGCCATTTCTATCCCTCATTTTCACAGGAACATGTCTCTCCTGCACGCTAATCAACCTCTCTTTAAAAGCCTCCCACATATCACATGTGGATTTACCTTCAAACAGCTGCTCCCAATCTACATTTCCCAGCTCCTGCCGAATTTTGGTGTAGTTGGCCTTCCCCCAATTTAGCACTCTCCCTTTTGGTCCACTCTCGTCTTTGTCCATGAGTATTTTAAAGCTTACGGAATTGTGATCACTCTTCCCAAAGTAGTCCCCTACTGAAACTTCAAACAACCTGGCCGGGCTCATTCCCCAACACCAGGTCCAGTATGGCCCCTTCCCGAGTTGGACTATTTACATACTGCTCTAGAAAACCCTCCTGGATGCTCCTTACAAATTCTGCTCCATCTGGACCTCTAACACTAAGCGAATCCCAGTCAATGTTGGGAAAATTAAAATCTCCTATCACCACCACCCTGTTGCTCCTACATCTTTCCATAATCTGTTTACATATTTGTACCTCTATCTCACGCTCGCTGTTGGGAGGCCTGTAGTACAGCCCCAACATTGCTACCGCACCCTTCCTATTTCTGAGTTCTGTCCATATTGCCTCACTGCTCGAGTCCTCCATAGTGCCCTCCTTCAGCACAGCTGTGATATCCTCTTTGACCAGTAATGCAACTCCTCCACCCCTTTTACCTCCCTCTCTATCCCGCCTGAAGCATCGATATCCTGGGATATTCAGTTGCCAATCATGCCCTTCCCTCAACCAAGTCTCAGTAATAGCAATAACATCATACTCCCAGGTACTAATCCAAGCCCTAAGTTCATCTGCCTTACCGACTACACTTCTTGCATTAAAACAAATGCACCTCAGACCACCAGTCCCTTTATATTCATCATCTGCTCCCTGCCTGCTCTTCCCCTTAGTCACACTGACTTCATTATCTAGTTCCTTACAGGCTTTCGTTACTACCTCCTTACTGTCAACTGACCTCAATTGGTTCCCATCCCCCTGCCACATTAGTTTAAACCCTCCCCAACAGCGTTAGCAAAAGCACCTCCAAGGACATTGGTTCCAGTCCGGCCCAGGTGTAGACCGTCCAATTTGTAATAGTCCCACCTCCCCCAGAACCGGTCCCAATGTCCCAAAAATCTGAACCCCTCCTTCCTGCACCATCTCTCAAGCCACGCATTCATCCTGACTATTCTTTCATTTTTACTCTGACTATCACGTGGCACTGGTAGTAATCCTGAGATTACTACCTTTGAGGTCCTACTTTTTAACTTGGCTCCTAACTCCCTAAACTCTGCATGTAGGACCTCATCCCGTTTTTTACCTATATCATTAGTGCCTATGTGCACAATGACAACTGGCTGTTCACCCTCCCCCTTTAGAATGTTCTGCAGCCGATCTGAGACGTCCCTGACCCGTGCACCTGGGAGGCAACATACCATTCGGGAGCCTCGTTTTCGACCACAGAACCGCCTATCTACTCCCCTTACAATCGAATCCCCTACGACTATAGCCCTTCCACTCTTTTTCCCGCCCTTCGGAACAGCAGAGCCAGCCACGGTGCCATGGACCAGGCTACTGCTGCCTTCCCCTGGTGAGCCATCTCCCTCAACAGTATCCAAAACGGTATACTTGTTTTGGAGGGAGATGACCGCAGGGGACTCCTGCACTGCCTTCCTGCTCTTTCTCTGCCTTTTGGTCACCCATTCCCTTTCTCCCTCAGCAATCCTAATCTGTGGTGTGACCAATTCACTAAACGTGCTATCCACGACCTCCTCAGCATCGCGCATGCTCCAAAGTGAGTCCATCCGCAGCTCGAGAGCCGTCATGCGGTCTAACAAGAGCTGCAGCTGGACACACTTCCTGCACGTGAAGGAGTCAGGGTCATCAGCCATGTCCCTGAGCTCCCACATTGAGCAAGAGGAGCATGATACGGGTCTGAGATCTCCTGCCATTTTTAATCTTAAGTTTAAACTTAGTTAAATGAAAAAGGAACGAAATGTTTTTACCAATCACAATAAAACCAGAGAAATCGAAAAAGCCTTACCTTATAAACACCCCACCGAGTCCTTTTTTTTTGGTTAGAGGAGGAGGGCGGGTGGGAGACACTACAAGTGTGGTGTCTCGGGTTCAGAAACCGCCCAAATATATAGTGTTTTACTTACCCAGCAGCCCCCTGGCCTCCGCCGAAAAACAAAAGGAAATTAAATTTACTTTCAAACGGACTTTCCCAGCTGCTCACTCGCTCACACGCTGCTCCCGAAAAAGCTGCTGCACTGAAAGGAAAGTTATTTTAAACCGCCCAAATATATAGTGTTTTACTTACCCAGCAGCCCCCTGGCCTCCGCCGAAAAACAAAAGGAAATTAAATTTACTTTCTAACGGACTTTCCCAGCTGCTCACTCGCTCACACGCTGCTCCCGAAAAAGCTGCTGCACTGAAAGGAAAATTATTTTAAACCGCCCAAATATATAGTGTTTTACTTACCCAGCAGCCCCCTGGCCTCCGCCGAAAAACAAAAGGAAATTAAATTTACTTTCAAACGGACTTTCCCAGCTGCTCACTCGCTCACACGCTGCTCCCGAAAAAGCTGCTGCACTGAAAGGAAAGTTATTTTAAACCGCCCAAATATATAGTGTTTTACTTACCCAGCAGCCCCCTGGCCTCCGCCGAAAAACAAAAGGAAATTAAATTTACTTTCAAACGGACTTTCCCAGCTGCTCACTCGCTCACACGCTGCTCCCGAAAAAGCTGCTGCACTGAAAGGAAAGTTATTTTAAACCGCCCAAATATATAGTGTTTTACTTACCCAGCAGCCCCCTGGCCTCCGCCGAAAAACAAAAGGAAATTAAATTTACTTTCAAACGGACTTTCCCAGCTGCTCACTCGCTCACACGCTGCTCCCGAAAAAGCTGCTGCACTGAAAGGAAAGTTATTTTAAACCGCCCAAATATCTAGTGTTTTACTTACCCAGCAGCCCCCTGGCCTCCGCCGAAAAACAAAAGGAAATTAAATTTACTTTCAAACGGACTTTCCCAGCTGCTCACTCGCTCACACGCTGCTCCCGAAAAAGCTGCTGCACTGAAAGGAAAATTATTTTAAACCGCCCAAATATATAGTGTTTTACTTACCCAGCAGCCCCCTGGCCTCCGCCGAAAAACAAAAGGAAATTAAATTTACTTTCAAACGGACTTTCCCAGCTGCTCACTCGCTCACACGCTGCTCCCGAAAAAGCTGCTGCACTGAAAGGAAAGTTATTTTAAACCGCCCAAATATATAGTGTTTTACTTACCCAGCAGCCCCCTGGCCTCCGCCGAAAAACAAAAGGAAATTAAATTTACTTTCAAACGGACTTTCCCAGCTGCTCACTCGCTCACACGCTGCTCCCAAAAAAGCTGCTGCACTGAAAGGAAAGTTATTTTAAACCGCCCAAATATCTAGTGTTTTACTTACCCAGCAGCCCCCTGGCCTCCGCCGAAAAACAAAAGGAAATTAAATTTACTTTCAAACGGACTTTCCCAGCTGCTCACTCGCTCACACGCTGCTCCCGAAAAAGCTGCTGCACTGAAAGGAAAATTATTTTAAACCGCCCAAATATATAGTGTTTTACTTACCCAGCAGCCCCCTGGCCTCCGCCGAAAAACAAAAGGAAATTAAATTTACTTTCTAACGGACTTTCCCAGCTGCTCACTCGCTCACACGCTGCTCCCGAAAAAGCTGCTGCACTGAAAGGAAAGTTATTTTAAACCGCCCAAATATATAGTGTTTTACTTACCCAGCAGCCCCCTGGCCTCTGCCGAAAAACAAAAGGAAATTAAATTTACTTTCAAACGGACTTTCCCAGCTGCTCACTCGCTCACACGCTGCTCCCGAAAAAGCTGCTGCACTGAAAGGAAAGTTATTTTAAACCGCCCAAATATATAGTGTTTTACTTACCCAGCAGCCCCCTGGCCTCCGCCGAAAAACAAAAGGAAATTAAATTTACTTTCAAACGGACTTTCCCAGCTGCTCACTCGCTCACACGCTGCTCCCGAAAAAGCTCCTACATGACAAGAGTGACTTCGCTTTAAGAAGTATTCATTGGTTATAAATCACTTTGGAACATGCAGTGGTCAGGAAAGGCGTTCCATAAATGGAAGTATGTTCTTTTATTTTCAATGTCAGCATGCGGGAAATTAGCTCAGTGACAGAAAGTAGAGAATAGTGGAGAATGGTTGTTGTTCAGTCTGGAGGGAAGTACACAGTGTGGTTCCCCAGGGTCACTGTTGCTGCATGTTAATGCAATGGGCTTGTGTACAGAGGTGATAATGAGAAATATTTCAGATGGCAGGAAAGGCAGAAAAGTTAATAAGCAATGAGAAGGATAGTAACACACTTCAGGAGGACAGTGACTGACTAGTGAAATGGGCAGGTGGATGGCAAATATTAGTTAACACAGTGAAGTGTGAAGTGAGACATTTGGGTAAGAAGTGTAAGGGAAGGCAACAGAAACAAATTGGTATTGTTTAAATGAGGAGACAGGAACAGAGAGACTTGGTGTGTATTCAGACAGATCTTTGAAGGTCGCAGGAAAAGTTGACAAGTTTATGTCTGAATTAACAGACATCAGGTAGAAAATACTATTGAGAAGCAGGCTGAATATTCAAGGTCCAGAGGGGAAGTGAAAAAGCAAATAAGAGAAGCAAAGAGTGAGCATGAAAAGAGGCGAGTATTGAAGGAAATCCCAAAGTTTTCTATCGGCATCTAAATACTAATAGGGTAGTAAAAGGAACAATGGGGCCGACTCAGGACCAAAAAGGGGATTTGCACATGGAGGCAGAGGATATAGCTGAGGTAACAAATGAATAATTTCCACCTGTCTTTACCAAGGAAGAAGATATGGAATCCTTTCCTTTATTAGCCGAGCTTTAGAATATACGAGCAGGGAGGTTTTGCTGGAATTGTATAACTCATTGGTTAGGACACAACTTGAGTACTGTGTGCAGTTCTGGTCAGCTCATGACAGAAAGGATGTAATTGCACTAGAGCGGGTACACAGGAGATTTACGAGGATGTTGCCAGGACTGGACAAATGCAGCTATGAGGAAAGATTGGACAGGCTGCGGTTGTTCTCCTTGGAATAGAGAAGGATGAGGAGAAATCTGATTGAAATGTACAAAACTGGGAGGGGCCTGGATAGAGTGGAGGTGACGTGTCTATTCACCTCAGCAAAGAGGTCAGTGACGAGGGGGCATGGACTTAAAGTGATTGGTAGAAAGATTAAAAGGGAGCTGCGGATTTTATTTTTCACGCAGCGGGTGGTGGGAGTCTGGAACTCACTTTCTGAAAGGGTAGTTGAGGCAGAAACCCACAACTCATTCAAAAGGTGTCTGGATATGCACCTCAAGTGCTGTAATCTATCAAATGCTGGAAGGTAGGATCAGAATGGATGGGTCGTTTTTTGGACAGCATAGACACGATGGGCCAAGTGGCCTCTCTCTGTGCCATAAACTTTCTATGATTCTAAGATGCAACCCAGGCAAGGTTGAAAGAGGAGGTAATTCAGACACTAGTGGGGTTTAAAATTGATAAAGAGGAAGTATTAGATAGGCTGTCTGGACTTAAATTGAATAAAGCACCAGGACCAGATGATATGCATCCAAGGATACTGAGGGAAGTGCGGGTGGAAATCGCAGAGGCACTGGACATAATTTCTCAGTCTTTCTTAGACTTGGGGGCGATGCCAGAGGACTGGAGAATTGCAAACGTTACACCCTTGTTCAAAAAAGGGTGTAAAGATAAGGCCAGCAACTGCAGGCCTGTCAGTTAAGCTTCGGTGGTGGGAAAACTTCTAGAAAGAAATAATCATGGACAAAGCTAATAGTCACATGGACAAATGCGAGTTAATTAAACAAGCCAGCATGGATTTCTTGAGAGAACATCATGTTTAACTAATTTGCTGGAGATGTTTGAGGTGGTATCACAGAGAGTTGATGAGGGCAATTCTGTTGATGTGGTGTACATTGACTTTTATATAACGGTCTGTTCAGTTTCAAATGAACCTGCCTCCACCATTCTCAAGCAGTGCATTCCAGACATTTAACTATTCCCTGCATGCAAAAACCTTTTGATACAATGCCACACAACAGACCTG